>NC_064810.1:68920866-69056418 GCF_023721935.1 Panthera uncia | reverse complement strand
AGCAGTGATTGGCAATGGGATGTGCTCCCAGCAGAAGGGAAGCCGTTCCAGACGCCTTGGGCACTGCTGCGGGTCTCCCTTTCTGAGCAGGTGCATCTGTACACCCTGACTCTGCCCCTTAGAGGAAGGCAAAGCATTTGAAGGGGACTTCCATCCCCCAGCATAATGAAATGAAGAGTTCTAGGACAGGGTAAAAGGCGCAAACTAGAAACAAAAAGCTTCAGAGGAATTAGAAAAGGCATTTGCAAAATAGTTCTAAGATAATGGAGCATGGAAGAATGCTGTCATCATTTGGGACTCAGCGGCTTATGGCAGGTCTGGGCAGGTTGGGAACTACCAGGTGGGATGGGATAGGGGCAGACTTGATTGCAGCACTTTCCAGGTGCAGTCCTGGTAAACAGGGGTCTGTGTTAGGCCTGTACCCATTAATAACTCCCCATTCCCCCCTCTCTCCAGCCCCTAGTAACTGCTATTATACATTCTGACTCTAAGAATTGGCCTATTTTAGGTTTCTTATATCAGCAGAATCACACAATATTTTTCCTTTTGTGTCTAGCTTATTTCACGCAAGCAAATAAGGGTCTGAACTGGGAAACACTGTGTTGGGGGTGGGGGAAGTGATGCACAGAAGATCGGACATCAAAAGGCCTAAACTCAGAGAATGCTTGATACATACAAATTACTGTACTTATCAATGCAATATTTACCCAGTTTTTGAGACTTAAGTTTACTTCCATCTAATCCATCTTTCCATCTTTGCCAGACAAATCTGAAATCACCACTTGGCACATGACAGTTCTCGGTTCAAACTGTCTTCTCTAGCTTCCCATTATTTATGACCATTGCCTCCCAAGGTTGTATAAGAGTAGCTCCCAAGGCCATTCCCCTGAGAGGCAGGAAGACACTAGATAGACCTCGAAGGGGGCTGGGCGGGGGGGGGGGGGGGGGGGGGCCGCCGCCCCCACTCTGCAGCAAAAATTCTCTTGGAAAATATTTGGGGATAAGTACGATTTTTACATCAGAACAAACATGGGGATATTGTAGAATCCAATGTTTGCATGCAGTTTAAGGACAAAATCCTGGCCTTCAGTGAAATTTGGAGCTTTTCATCTAGGCCCAGTATACTCTAAGAGGAAGTTTACATCCTTGGGCATCAGGGCACCACCCCAGCAGAGTCTAGGAGGGGAAAGGGGCATGCATATTAAATTGCAAACTCCTTAATCTGGGCAGTCAGAACTATCTCCTGCCTGGCCTCTGGGAGCTGCCACTTTGCTCTTTACTCCTTAACTGCTTCCGTTTTTAGTAAAGGCATTCTGAACCTTTGGACAGGCATCCCAGGTCTGTCACTTCTTCTGGCAAGTTAACACCTCTGTGCATCAGTTTTCTCATCCGGATAACAGTAGGGTTTTGGGGACGATTACGTGAGTTAACAAGGTAATTTAGTGCCGTGCCTTGCTAGCACTGTTCTCTGTCCGCGTTAGACATGCTCTTTCTATTGCCTTTTACATGAAGACTGCCTCTCCTCCTCTTGCCTATAAACCATTCCAGTCTTAACCCATTCATCGTGGCCCAGCTCAAGGCCACCTGTCCCTTCTCACGCGCTGTCAGGGGAAGCTCCCCAATTGCTACTGGTAAGTTCAGAACCAGCTCTGCTGAAGGATAAGGTGAAAGCCTGAGCACCTGTTTCTGAGTTTATCAGTTTAGCTTCACGGAAACCGCCAGGGATGAGGAAGGCTAGCGGCATATCGTCCAGGCTCGAATCCTCGAAAACGGCAAAGTGCTTCCGAGGGAAAAGTGGGCTTTACATGTGCCTCCACGCCCCACATGCCCTCCCTTCGAGATCCAGCGCGTCTCCTCTTACTACACCCTCAGGCGCCTCCGTCTCTCCTCGGGGCGATAGCGCTGCTGGAGGTGCGACTTTGGGAGAGCCAGACCTGCTCTCCGTCTCGAAGTCTAGCAATTCAAAGTAATCACGGTTCGCCCCTTGGAGCGTGCCCGTCTTTCCCCGTGGCGCCAGGCTGCTAAGAAAGCAGAGCGAGACCCTCCTTAGCGACTTCGTTCCCCCGGGGCCCCCAGTAAGCGCGGCGTAAGGGACTTGCACCTGGGCGCCCCGGGCTCCGCGTCCCCGGGCGGGTCCCCGCTCTGGGCGGAGCTGGCCCGGCCCGGAGCTCGCCCCGCCCCGCCGTAAACTGACCGTGTGGCAGCCGGGCGGGGGCTTAGAGGGGGGAGAAGGGGAGGAGAGAGGAGGGAGGAAAGTGGAGCCTGGCGGGCCGGAGGGAGGAAGGGAAGGGGCGGAGGCGGAGGGCAGAGTGTGGCGGCGCGTCCCGGAGTCCAAGTCGCGGCCCCAGCGCGGAGCCCGCCCCTCCCCGGCCCAGAGCCGCCCGCCGGGGCCGTCCCGAGCCGCGATCCCCCGGCAGCCCCGGGACTCGGCTGCGAGCACTGCGGGAGGGATGGTGGTGGCGGGGCGCCGGCCAGCGCAGCCGCCAGCTCCTCCCGCCCGGCCAGGGGGGCTGTGAGCCGGGCATGCGGCTGCGGCCCCCGGCCCTCGCCCCCCGCGCTCCGGCCTCGGCCCCGGGCCCCCGCGGAGCCCGCCGTCCGCGCCGCCGCTGAGGCCGGGCGCCCCCACCATGCCGCGGGCCCCGGCGCCCCTGTACGCCTGCCTGCTCGGGCTCTGCGCGCTGGTGCCCAGCCTCCCAGGTAAGCCGCGTCGCCCGCCGCGCAGAGAAACTTTGTCCCGCTCGGAGCCTCCCGCCAGCGGCGTGGAGGACGGGGCGAGGGGCGCTGTCTGGGTGGGGGAGCGTCTTCCGGGCTCCCCCCGCCCCAGGGGGCGAGCGGCGGGGTGCCGCCCGGTGGGGGGCTCGCGAGGTGCGTGCGCCACCCCGCGCGCAGCCAGCAGCCGCCCCGGCGCGCTGTCGTCGGCCGCCGGTCAGTCCCGGGCCGAGGAGGAGTCTCCCCTTCCTGTGTAAACAGCCTTGCCCGGCTGCTGACCGGCCCGCGTGCGCCCGCGCCCTCTGCCCGGGGAGGGCCGCCGCCAGCCCTGCGTGGGGGCCGGGGCGCCGCGCTCCCGGGCACAAAGCGGCCCTTGTGGCCGGCCGGGGGCGGGCGGGCTGCGGGGAGGCGCCGAGGGATGCCGCCAGTGCCCTGGTCCCCAGAAGGCGAAGGGCAGCGAGGGGGGCGCGAGAGCCGGAGTCCTTGCTGGAGCCACGGCTACTCCGGAGGGCTTGTCTCTTCGAACTGCGGGTGCTCGGGGCCCCTAAGCGCATCCTAGAGTTTCACAGCACCCAGTTTAACGGCCTTCTTCTAAAGTTTAATCCCCTTGCTTCCTCCCGAAGCCACCGCCAAACCCTTGGGACACCGGCGTCCCAAGTCACAGCCCCACCTGGGACTTACCGACCTGAATCCTGCCTGGGTTTATCCCGAGATACACGAAACACTCGCCCCGGAACATTCCCCTAACTCTGGAGGATTCTGGGGCGGAGGGCAGGAGGTGTGCTATTGCTTTGGCGCGATACTGCCAGGGGCTGGAGGCTGTGTGAGGAGCCCTCACTTACCTGCTTAAGTTTTCCGAGTTGGGACGAGAGTGGATGTGGCA
This sequence comes from Panthera uncia, assembly GCF_023721935.1. NCBI lineage: Eukaryota > Metazoa > Chordata > Mammalia > Carnivora > Felidae > Panthera > Panthera uncia. Next base: position 69,052,826 of record NC_064810.1, on the reverse strand, counting down.
GTTAGGAGGCCCCAGAGGAAGGATGCTCCGTTTTTGCGCAGGGGCTGACAGACAGATAAGCCACCCCGAGCCCCTACCAAAAAATCAGGAAGCTCTAGCTTTTCTCCTTTCCCGGAGGAAATAATTGTGTCCTTTATTGCTTCATTCTCTAGCAGGCCCACGATACTGGATTGCTCTTGTGCCTGGCTGCCAAGGGAGAGGGCACTAGTCCCTACGGGGCCTCATTTACATGAAGACCTGGAGGTTTACCTCTGAGCAGGAGGAGGGTTCTGGGCAAACAAAAACTCCTTTAGGCCCTAATGCAAACTTAATACTGGAGCAAGATATCTTTTATGGGAAAATAATCACTGTAGAACTTGGAGTAGATCAGTGGTTTCCAAACACCCATCTGGCAACCAGTGCCCATCGCTGATGTTTTCATGGGTTCTCAGGGAAATACAGCTCAGAGAAGGATGGCAGCTTGTGGCACACACAGGAGTTTATCTTTGTCAGTGGTCCCCTGCCTCACAGGACTGCCCTTTAATTTGAAATGATGTCTTTTTTATTTTTGGTTGGTATAGTTGGTTTCATTTATTTTATTTTTTTAGTGATTTATAGTGATGACAGAGGGTAGTTTTTCTTTTTGGCAAAATAAAAAATCTAGCAATCCTGTATAAATTTCCCCTCTCTTTTTCTGTTTCTTCTGTTCTTTTTTTTTTTTTTTTAAGTTTATTTATTTGGAGAGAGAGAGGGAGAGAGAGAGAGCTCATGAGCACACAAGTGGGGGGAGGGCAGAGAGAGAGAATCCCAAGCAGGCTCTGCACTGTCAGTGCGAACCCGATGCAGGGCTCAGACCCACAAACTGTGAGTCATGACCTGAGTCAAAGTCAGACGCTTAACTGACTGAGCCACCTAGGCGCCCTTGTTTTGTTCGCAATGTTCTGTGAAATCCCAAAGTTTGGCAACTGCTAAAGGAGATGATTTCTAAGTTGCCTTACAGCTTGACCTTCTGCGATTCTAATAAAAACTCAAATGTTTCCATTTGTGAAGAATTCTTTTAATATATTGCTTTCCATTTGCATTGTGATTTCCGTTTTTCACAGTTCATATGCATCTTCACAGTGATGTCCATTTTCCGAATGGGCCCAAAAGGGCAAAGTGACTTGCCCACTCTTCCTTATCCACTGATGGATCTCAAAAGCTTTTTGGTCTAGTGCCCTTTGTCCTACATGATGCAGTTTAGGTAGGGAGAAAAGCATTGAGTCTTGGTGGTTTATTTCCAACTCCTTCTGAATTCCCTTTTCTTCTGCTGCTGCCTGCTAGAGCTCAGCCAGCCTGCTGTGGGCCAGCAGGGCCATGATGGAGCAAGCTCATCACTGGCCTCCAGACCGGTCACCTCCCTCTTAGCCCCGGAGCCTCTCAAGGTTAGAAGAGACTGACACATATTTGTGTGATTTCTCCTAGTGCCCCAGGGTTGCTGAGCCGGCTTCACACAGACTTTGAAACAGTTTTTCTTTTCCTTCCCTTTTCTTTTTTTCTTGAGGCCCCACAGGTACTTTTCCCAGAGCTTGTTTCTGTCTCGCTCCTAGGAACGTGACTGGAAAGAAAAACCTTCATTGCCCAGTGAAAGAAAGAGGTGACCCACAGGGCCATGCCTGCCTGGGTGTCCCTGGACCTGTGGCCAAGTTGCACGTCTGTTGCTTTCACTACACTTCCATCCCTGTGCTTAATCCAGCAGGAAGCAGACTTTTAATTTAAGAGGACTCATTTCGAACAAGTCTCTGGCAGGTTGACCAGCCCTCTTCTATTCAGAGTTATCTCCTGCTCTCCTTATCCCATGGCCAAGAGCCTCTGGACAGGACTTGAGGACATGGTCTTCCCACAAAACCAGAGAAGGGCTTCTCTGGGGTGAGGCCTTTGCTCCCTGAGAGGGAAGGGGAGGAGTGTGGTATTGATCCTGCTGCAGGACTGGAGTCATGTTTACTATCATAGTTTATTAAAAAAAAAAAAAAAAATCATATGTTCCTTTAGTGAATGCCCTGCCAGTTAGAATGCTCTGAATCCTAGGAGAGCCCTGTACTCTATTTAGTGGGCTCCTGCTGACAGTGCTCTCTCCTCCACCACATGTTTCATGGCCTGTGAGGGGGCTGCTGGAGTTCGGCCTTGGGTTTGTAGCTCTCTTCAGGTAACCAGGCCTGGGTCTAGCAATAACGGGGCAGTGAAATGCAAACAGTGGGCTTGGTCTGGAGACTGCTGTTTACCCTGAGTATTTACATTTTAGCTCCATCATCCTTGAGTCGGGGGGAGGGGGGCTTTTTATAAAGGGGATTGAGGCAGAAGAGGGCAGGGTCTAATTAGCTCTAATTAGTATTCTCCTCCTGCTTGTTCTCCGTGCTTATTTAGCTACTGAGGCAACGGAGAATTAAAATACCTAAATACTTGGCAAAAGGCTTTTTGTGCCTGCCTACCCTGGTAACTAGTTTCTCTTCTTGAGCCGGCTCATGGAAATACTCTGAAAAGTTTTCACGATATCAGTAATGTGGAACAATTACTGCCTAAATAATAGTGTCCTTTTCATGTGGCAGTGTGCAGCTGGGTTCGTGGAGGTGGGGGGGGGGGGTGGCGCGGACATCTCTTTTCACAGGTATTTTCTGTTGGCTGGGGGTGAAGCTTCAAAAAGCCCACTGCTATAGTTTGTTTGCTTTCTTTCCACTTGGAATGGGATTAATGGCCTTTATAAATGTAAAGGAACACGTTATTTATAGGCCCCATTTGTTTGTGAGGCTTCTTCTTGCTTCTGTTGAATGCAGGGTTTGATTCCTGGGCCACCTGGTGAAAAGTTTGCTCATAGACAGGCCTTGACACATCCCCTGTGGTGGATGCTGGAGGGGCAGGTAGTGTGGCCTACCCTCCTTACTGGATTCCCTCCCTCACTCACTGTCCTCCCCTAACACCACCAGAGCTTCTGAGATGCTTGCTTGTTTCGTATAGCTGGGGCCTGCTCCTGCTCTTGTCCCCTTTACCTATCCTCAGCTCTCACTCAGAGTGATTCTGTTAAAACTCAAGTCAGATCATGCACTCTGCTTAAAACCCTCCAGTGGCTTCCAGAAGTCCTGACGGTGGCCTGCCAGGCCTCTCTGGGAACTCTGACTTCCCCGACTTTATTTTTCTCACCACTCCCGCTGGCACACTTGGCTCTCCCTTTTCTTCCAGCACGCCACCCATGCTGCACAGCGGGCCCCTCTCTGGGCCTGGGGTACTGTCTCCCCAGATATCCATAGGGCATGCTGCCTCCACCTTGCAGCCCTTTCTTGGCAGTCTCCTGCTCAGCAAGTTGTCCCTGGCCACTCGCAACTAAACCTCCTGCCCCACATCCTTCCTGTCTCTTTTCTTTCCTTAATTTTTCTCCTCAGCCCTCATCGTCATCTCGTGTACTTACTGATCTTGTTCACTGTCAGTGCCCTCTCCCCCCAACCCCCAATGAGGATTCTCCCCCAACCGGAAGCACCATGAGGGCAGAGAGTTCTGTTGATTTTGTTTATCACTGTGGCCTCTGCCTAGGATATTGCCTGGGTCATATTTGTTGAATGGATGGATGAGCTTGAGTCTTGGCAAGATTTTTTGAGCTGGAATATATGATAGAGGCCGTGTATTGCACCCCCTGAATTGTTTGCATGAGAATGCTGAGGCCTGGAAAGAGTAAGTGGCTTGCCCAAGGTCATGTGGCCAGTAAGTGGCAGAACAAGTACTTGGATCTTTTGTGTCCAGGATAGCCTCTTCCCATAATTCCAGCCCAAATGTCCCCTCCTCTGTGAAGCCTACTCTGCCCCCTTCGGGTAGGTGGAATTGGCCTGTTCTTCCCTTGCTCCCACAGCACATTCTGTTACACTAGGGGCCGGGTGTCCCCCTCACATACTGCGTGGCAAATTACCCAGGCCTTATTTACCTTTAGGTTCCTAATACAGCCACAATGGATCCCCCCTCCCATCCCCACTCCACTACCCCATGGTTTCAGTGGTCTTTAAAAAACCCCTCAATTTTCTAAAAACGTAAATCAGTTTTAGATATACAGGAAAATTGAGAAGATAGTACAGAGAGTTCCTATATACCCCACACCCAGTTTGCCTATTATTAGCATCTTACCTTAGTACCGTATGTTTTTTACAATTAATCAGCCACATTGATACATTATTATTAACTACAGTTCACACTTTATTTTTGTAATAATTTTTTTTAAATTTTTTTTTTAACGTTTATTTATTTTGAGACAGAGAGAGACAGAGCATGAACGGGGGAGGGGCAGAGAGAGAGGGAGACACAGAACCGGAAGCAGGCTCCAGGCTCTGAGCCATCAGCCCAGAGCCCAACGCGGGGCTCGAACTCACGGAACGTGAGAACGTGACCTGAACTGAAGTCGGACGCTTAACCGACTGAGCCACCCAGGCGCCCCTGTAATAATTTTTTTTAACGTTTATTTATTATTGAGAGATAGAGAGACACAGAGCATGAGCAGGGGAGGGGCAGAGAGAGGGGGAGACACAGAATCTGAGGCAGGCTCCAGGGGCTGAGCTGTTGGCACAGAGCCCGATGCAGGGCTCGAACTCATAAACTGAGAGATCATGACCGGAGCCAAAGTCAGATGCTTAACCGACTGAGCCACCCAGGTGCCCCAGTTCATACTTTATTTTATTTAATTTTTTTTTTTTTTAATAAGCCCCAGGCCCACTTAAAAAAAAAAAAAGAAAAAATTTGAACTCACAACCCAGAGGTGTGAGTCACATACTCTACTCATGGAGCTAGCCAGGTACCGCTGAGGTTCATACTTTAGTCTGATTTCTTTAGTTTTTACCCAATGCCCCTTTTCTGTTCTAGGATCCCATTCAGAATGCCACATAAATTGAGTTGCCTTGTCTCAGTCTCCTTTGAACTGTGACAGTTTCTCAGTCTTTTCTTGTTTTTGATGACCTTGACAGTTTAAAAAAATGTTTTTTAATGTTCATTTTTGAGAGACAGAGACAGAGCATGAGTCGGGGAGGGGTAGAGAGAGAGGAAAAGACAGAATCTGAAGCAGGCTCCAGGCTCTGAGCTGTCAGCACAGAGCCCGATGCGGGGCTCAAACTCACATGTGGTGAGATCATGACTTGAGCTGAGGTCGGACACTTAGCCACTGAGCCACCCAGGCACTCTGATGACTTTGACAGTTTTGAGGAGATATTTTGTAGATTGTCTGATGTTTTTCCTCATGATTAGGCTGGAGTTATGGTTTTTGGAGAAGGCCATAGAGGTAATCAATTGCCTTTTTAAAAATTATTATTTGAATAGGTATTATAGTCACATGATTTTTTTTTTTTTATAGTATAACAATTGTACAGTGAGAAATCTGTTTTCCATTCTCAGTGCCCATCAGTCTAGCATATTGCCTTGACCCCTTCCCTCACATATTACCCCTGTTAGGTTTCTTATGTATCCAGGGTGTTTTCTACACGTATGTTACAGATATCCCTCCCCTGGGGCACTTGGTTGACTGAGTAGGTTAAGCCTCCGGCTCTTGATTTTGACTCAGGTCACGATCTTGTGGTTTGTGAGTTCAAGCCCTACATCAGGCTCTGCCCTGACAGTGCTGCTTGGGATTCTCTGTCTCGCTCTCTCGCTGCCCCTCCCTTGCTCTCTCACGCTCTCTCTCTCTCTCAAAATGGATACATAAACTTAAAAAAATTAAAAAGCAAATATTCCTCCCCTATGTTTGTTGAAAGCACTATACATACTGTTGTATATTTTATTTGCCTTTTATTTGCAACTTAATATATCGAGGTAAGGTTCGTATCAGTATATAGGGAGCATGCGCATTCTTTTTTAAAACTGCATACTATATGCAAATATATGAATTTGTTTTAAAAATACAAGTCATATCTGTCAAGCGGGGTGTTCTGCAGATGTGTGATGTTCAGAAAGGTAGTCTAAGAAGGGAACTGGCCTTCCTGAGACATATATTTACAGTTCATGGTAACATCTTTGGACCAACAACTAGTTGCTAGATTTTGTACCAGAAACATTTCATCTATTGTGTGAGAAGTATGGGGGGCGTGGTTCAGGATATGAGGAGAGGCACTCCATTGTTGCCACTTTTTAAAAAAGAAAACAACAATAATGAAATGTCTTTATTTTCTGTTGTCTTGACAACAGTGACTAAAATGTAATTTAGGATCATGAGAAACCCCGCTTCTTGCTTGAATCATGAAGATGACACACACATGAACCATTCTGAATGTTACGATCTGTTACCGTTAATGTGCTTTCTAGGGTGAGAACACACCCTATATACTCACGATGCTTTTCCCACTCTCCCGGCTGAATAGTGTCATGTCCCCTCTCTCCCTGCCAGTATAGGGTTATTCTAGCTTGGTACTCATTTCTGTTAACCCACTGAATGTTTTGGATCAGGAAATTCCACCTGCTGGATGTGTGCTGTAGCAGGTGTTGTCTGACCTTGGACATGTGGGGTGGACAGAGATGGGGAGAGACTGCATGGAGGGAGGCTGGCAGGAAGCCACTGCAGGAATCTAGACTCAGTGCAGAGGGCCTGGCTTGGGCATTGTGGGGCCAGAGAGGGCAGGCAGGAAGGGCTAGATTAAAAGCAACATTTCATGCATCTTGAAGGAATGATCGACCGGACGTGGTAGCTGCTTGGATATGATTGATGAAAGAGAGGGGTGAGTCAATGAGTTTCGGAAGGAGAGCATATTTTTAGATTATGGTTTGCACTAAACCCCGGCTTCAGGGGTGTTAAGGGCTGCAGGCAGTTGCAGTTGGACTGGAAATAGTCACAGTGCAAACCAAGAAAAGATGTGGCCATCGTCTGGGCCACTAGTGCCTATTTCCATGACCTAGACACGACACTCTGACATTTGGGAACTCTAGCTGTTTAGCTTTTTATTCATTGCTTCCGTCCTTTCAAAATGCTGTTGGTGCTGAGTGACTCATCCAGCCAAATCCAAACTCTGAAATATTAATAGGTGGAGAGAGGAGAAATGCCAAAGGAAGAGCTCTGGTGCTGTGATGGGTGTCAGCGCACAACCTATGCTTTTGGTTCCTGGAGTGCCTGTCTGGTCCCTGTTACCTGGTACACTGAGCTCCCGGGGAGCAAGGCTCATTCATCTCTGTATTTCTAGAATCCCCTAGTGCAGAGCTTGGCATTTAGTACATGCTTCGTGCAGGCTTTCTTGAATTTGAATTTGGCCCAGGAGCCTAATTTTAGAGGAATCATTTCGAGGGCAGCACAACTACTTTACTGTTGCTTCTCAATATGTAATAATGGAATCAATTAGGAAATCAGGACAACACGTATTTTACAGTTGTTCAGTATGTTTTCATAGCAGATGTCTGTCCCATCCTTTGAGCCTCTTCAGTATTACCTCCAAGCTCTTGTAGGCTGACAAAACAGAAGGCCAGAGCCCAGTCTGTCTGGGTCCGCACTGAGGAGCCTTATTGCCTTGAGCTCAAGACCCTCCACCCAAGTTCCTAAAGCTCAGTGATGAATGGGGCCCTGGTATTTAGAAAGTGGTCTTTGTGAATTTCTGTGCATCTAAGCAGAGACACGAATAAGACAGCTGACCTCAAATTCTTTTCTGATTGAGAGCCTGTTATAGATCTCCTCAAGGAGATCCCAGAGCTCACTGGTCACACTGCCCTGAGCCTGGGCTGGGTCAGGGATTGCCAGGTAGGTCCCCGATTTGGGCACTTGCTAACCAGCACCCCTTCTGACCTCTTTCTGGCAGACGAGGCTCCTTGTTTCAAGTCACTGACTCCTGTTTTCTCATGTTTTCATCTCTAAAATGAGCTGACTTGGCCAGCTCATTTTAAAACAGTTCTAGCTCTGAGGGTCTTCAACTCCCATGATTTTATGGAAATGATTTTGGGTGTCAAAGGAGATGGTGTGCCACAAGGACCTGAATTTTTTTGTTAATTTTTTAACATTTATTTCTTTTTGAGAGAGAGGGAGGGGCAGAGATAGGGACACAGAGGATCCCAAGCAGGCCTCGTGCTCTGACAGAGCCATATGAACCATGAACCCATGAACCATGAGATCATGACCTGAGCCGAAATCAAGAGTCACCTCTTAACCGGCTGAGCCATCCCAGGTGCCTCTAGGGCCTGAATTTGTACTTGATAAGGAGAGCAGGGGGAAAGTCACTTTCATTCTGGATTTGATCCCTCCACCCCCATTTGAGTTTCTGACACGTAAGGAGATTTGACCACAAAGTGGAACTGGCATTTTGAAACTCTTCCTGCCTACATATTTTTTTAAGCCTATTTAAAAGTCATCAAGTGAGTGGATTCACTTTAAAATGAGAAAGGAACTTGTCAGTGCAAGCAGGAGGCAGGCAGGCCCAAATTCCCAGTGGGCTGGATTCAAAGACCTTCTTGGTTAGTGTTTGGACCTGGGAAGGGCTCTTCTGCTGAAATGAGGTTATGCATGCTATCCCAGCTTGTTTCTCCAGCGAAATGTGTTCTGAGTCCAGGGCTTGCACCCAGGAGGTCCTGTTGCAGTCCTGGCAGTGAGATTGGAGTCCCCCAGGTCTGTGGGTGTGGCAGGGGCTCAGCAAGACTGCTGGTGGTGCCCAGGAGCCCAGAGCGCAGCATCGAGCTGGGGGAAAGCATCTGACTTTACTCTCTCTGGGCCTCCAAAGCCCTTCCTCCTTTCTTCCCAGCATCTCTGGTCCTGCTAGGGTCTCCTCCCTTCCACCCCGGTGGCCATTCTAATCCCAGATGGTATTTGTTCCCTTTAGTGTCCCTCGTGGTGACTAAGTGCAGCTCCCTGTGTCGATTTCTGTTGTTTTACTGCTAGTGGCAAAGGAGAAGCAGGGAGTTAAAACTAGCAAATTGGGGAAATGCTAGGGTTTCAAGAGGTCTTTCAATAGTTGTTTTTATGGTATTTCATGGAGTTCCCTATATTTTCCCCCTCCACTCTCCCTTTTAATCTTTTCCGGCTGTTTTTCCCCTTACAGTTTGGACCCTTCTTTCTAGGGCTGGTGGCCCTGGGTTTCTCTTTTTTCCATCAGTTCAGTGGACATTCTCTCTTCTTGAAATTCAGGGCAATGACCAGAAGAGACTAGTGGGTCCTTAGTGCTATGAGAGCTGAACAGAGAGCCATGTTCATTCAGAGAAATACCAACATCCTCTCCTCTTGGTCAAAAGAACTGTGTCCTTGATGTTTCTGAGAAGAAGGAAAAGAAAAGAATGATAAGTTTCAAGGTTCGCAAGATTGAAGAAGGGTGGGTGCAGGTGTGGGTTAGGGAGTTGAGGGGGCAGCGAATTTAACTTCACCACTGCAGTTTAGCACCCCCCTCGGGAGACCCCTCCGCAGATTAATGGGAGAGAAGGGACTGGTCTTGGTTTGAAATAAGTAAGCTTTGGGGCGCCTGGGTGGCGCAGTCGGTTAAGCGTCCGACTTCAGCCAGGTCACGATCTCGCGGTCCGTGAGTTTGAGCCCCGCGTCAGGCTCTGGGCTGATGGCTTGGAGCCTGGAGCCTGTTTCCGATTCTGTGTCTCCCTCTCTCTCTGCCCCTCCCCCATTCATGCTCTGTCTCTCTCTGTCCCAAAAATAAATAAAAAACGTTGAAAAAAAAAAATTTAAAGTAAGCTTTATGATGATAAAGAAATTTCCTTCTAATCTTAGTTTCTGATTTTTTTTTTTTTTTAAATCAGGATGGGTTTTGAATTTGGTCAAATGCCTTTTTATTACCCAGTGAGGTGATGATATGGTTTTTCTTATTTGACCTACTAGTAGGTATACTGAATTAATGGATTTTATCTTAACCCATTAATTAATTTCAGAGAGTAAGAGTGAGTGGGGGAAGGGCAGAGCAAGAGAGGGAGAGAGAGAATCCTAAGCAGGCTCCCCACTGCCAGCGCAGAGCTGGATGTAAGGCTCCAACTCGTGAATCATGAAATTATGATCTGAGCTGAAACCAAGAGTCAGATGCTTCACTGACTGAGCCACCCAGGTGCCCCTCTTTTTTCTTTTTAATAAGGATTTTATTTTTAAGTCCTCTCTCTGGTCAATGTGAGGCTCGAACTTACAGCCCTGAGATCAAGAGTTAGAAGCGCTTCCCACCGAGCCAGCCAGGCGCCCCTCTTTTTTCTTTCCTTTTATCGTACAATTTCTTTTTGTCATTTTGGGTGGACTGAGTGTAGTGAGGCCTTCTGTGAGGGAGGCCCTCCTGTGTGATGGGGCTGGAAGTCCACGGGGATCCAGCAGAAGTAATGGGAGTTGCTCACACTAGTGGGCACGCTCGGTGAGTGCTTCAAAAACTGTCACATCGTTTAGGGCACGTTTAGGGCATGGCCAATGAGCCTTAACCTGCGATTAGCACTGGGGCCTGTACCCTTCAGCCTTACCCAGGCTCCCTGTTAAAAAAGGAAGTGACCCCTCCCCCCACCCCATACAAAAGCCTCATCAATCAGGTTTATGGCCTGGAACTAATTGGTGCATCTTTATCTTTCTTTGAAGGTCTTAACATATGCACTAGTGGAAGTGCCACCTCCTGTGAAGAATGTCTGTTAATCCACCCGAAATGTGCCTGGTGCTTCAAAGAGGTATGTGGCGGGGGTGGGGGTGGGGAAGAAGGGGCAGGCTACCCCACGGCTCGCAAGTTGACTGCGCAGAAAATTCTGCAGACTGTGTCTTCCTCTTTTTTTCTAGGGCATTTATAACATGGGTCTTCAGATCGTGTTGAGTGTTTTCACCTAAAATAGGAAATAGTGTTTCCTATTTTAGGAAAACAGGGCCTTCCTTCCCCTTGTGGGGAAGCCAGTTATGACCCTCGTATGGTTTTCTGCTCTTTGGTAAGAGATGTGAACATGTGAAGTGAGTTGTTGTGTGACAGTTCAGAACCTACAGTGGTGGGTGGCATGTTGGTGGAGGCCAGCCATCTTCATGGGGCTCGTCTGAGGATGAGTATTATGAGTCAGCCTTTATGGAATAGTTAAAAATAATGGTTGCTGTTTCTTCCCACCCTGTAAGAAGGGTTATAAGTTCAGAAAGATGTTAGGCATACTGCTTTCATAAAGCGACGCAAATACCAGAGCTTGGTACGCTCATCAGCAAATGATCAATTTCTAAAATTCCTCTCTTGAAGGACATTTCTGGATCACTTGTCAAAACTATTGTCAGAAGCACAGGGCACAGACCTTCTTTGCACAAGCACCCTGTTAAGGTTATTTTTTGAAGCTAAGACTTGCTATCTCGCACTGGCTAAGTGTCTGCAATTCAGTGCGTGGGGCCTGTCAGGAGGACAAGAGAGGGCTCCTGGGAGGCCACGCTTCTTCACCACGATGCAGCCTCGGAGCCTAGGGATTGGTTTCCTCTTCGATGGCTACAGATGGTCGTGCGGGGAGCCCCGCTAGATACTGCACACCTTTTACATGGCATCTCCAACCCTCACAACAGCTCCGTCAGGTAGGTGGGAATAACAGCCATTTTACTGATGAAAATTGAAGGCTCAGAGAGGTGAAGTGACTTTTTCAAGACTACGCATTGTGCCAGAGCTGAGTTTCAGTCTGCCTTCTTGGACTTCTGAGTCCAAGCTCTTTCCTCGAGGCCACTTGGCCTCTCAAGTGTGACCTCTCTAGAATTTTTTTTTAGTAGAGAGTAAGATTACTAAATAAATTACTCCAATCCCAATAAATTTATCCCAAGAAATCTTCTCAATGTATGAATCTTCATTGTGTTTGTGCTTAATTGTAGTGTGTTTATTATGAAATTTCTTTAAAACCTTTCACTGGTACTCTATGACTTGCATGACAAATCCAAGTTCCTTGGCCCCCACCTGCCTCCCCACCATCATCACTTGCCTGCCCCCAGCACTTTGGTCAGAGGGAACTACCCAAAGATCCCTAGAGAGCCCTGCCTGATGAATACCCTCATGGTTTTTCCTGTGCGTGCTCCTGTGCTTCCCCCCTTTTCCTGACCAACATTTGTCTTCCCCCGTTTTCAAGAATCAGTCCAAGACTCATCTCTTCTATGAAGACTTTCATGGTTTTCCCAGACACATCTGTCCACCTATCCATCCCTCAGTCCATCCACGCCATTTGGCAAGGAAATGTTATCTTTCTCTTCCCGAATGTTGGGGCAGGGGTTTTATCTGTTTTCTGCATTGCTGGATCCCTAGTACACAGAGCGTTAACCTGGCACACAGTAGTTGCTCAATAAATACTGGCTGAAGGCTTTCACTGGATTGCTATTGATTATCTGCACATGCAGGCCATGACCACCTCTTTGTCTCCCCATATTCTGTACTTCATTGGTAGCACTTATAACCTTTTATTGTTATTAATTTGTTTTCAGGCCGGTTACTGACTAAATCATCTTCTTGAAAATCTAAACTATGTCTTACTCATCTTGGCCTCTCCAGATTCAGCCAAGAATCTGGCAGAAATTCATATTGGATAAAAGAGGTGGGCTTAAACAACATGTCGTTAGAAAACCAAAATTTAAATCTCAGTTTTGCCATATTTCCTCCCAGTTTCTTGATATGTAAAACAGAGGTGACAGCTCCCACCCTCCAGCATAACTGGGAGTGTAGAATGAGATCAGGCCGCGAGAGGGTTTGTGAATGGGACTGCTAATTAACAGAATCAGTATTATCCAGCAAACTGCTTCTGTTGTCAGTGACATTTTCTAGTAAATGTAGGCAGTGGGATCTGGAAGCCAGGGTCAGTGGTCTGCTTTGGTTTTCTTCCTTTTCTTGTGCTAGTACCTCCACGAGTCTGATGTCCTAATATTGATAGTGAATGACATTATCTCAAGGAACATGTCATTGTCCCAGGCCACACTTGGGTTCCCTCTCTAGCCCATCTGGTTCCCTGTGCTTTGGCGGAGCCTCAGTCTTGGCTGAAGAACTCCTCATTTTCTTGGGGCGAACTGCCCCTGGGGCCTGAGTGTATTTCAGGGAGCTGAGTTTGGAGAGTTCAGGAATAGTTTTTGATCAGTCTCTGCCCTTTAGCAAGACAGAGTAAGTGTGGCCGAGTGCCTTCTTAACCATATATCCTGGGACGTCATCAGAGAGGTAATGCATGGCCAAGAGTGTATGATGTGTATGTACATTGAGGGCTGGTGCCTAATGGACAGCCAGGGAGGGCCAGGTCCCTAATCAGTGTGTTTGTGTGGATTCCGATCCACCCACCTGCCTTGTCGTTGCACACCAGCACGGATTAATCTCAGAACATATTCCATCAAGACTCCCCTGCTCTTGAACTCACCGTGCTTTCTTATTTTACTTGAGGTGGGGTGAGGACCCTCACTCTGCATTTAACATTCCTTGTGACCTAATTCCACTTCTTTTATCCAGTCTGCCCTCCCATTACTCTATTCTCCCACAGGTATCGAGTTTGAGTCTGCCCTTGTTCAGCTCCTGCTCAGCACCTCACTCTGGTTCTCTACAGAGTTCTGCTGCGTTGCCCCCCTCTCTCTCTCTCTCTCTCTCTCTCTCTCTCCCTCCCTCCCTCCCTCTCCTTTCTTAAGATTTTATTTTTAAGTAATCGCTATGCCCAACGTGGGGCTCGAACTCACAACCCCAAGATCAAGAGTCACATGCTTTACTGACTGAGACAGCCAGGTGCCCCCTGAATGGCCTTGTCAACCTGGCTCTTTTGCTCTCTTGTCTTTGCTTGCTTGCTTGCTTGCTTTCTTTCTTTCTTAATTTTTAAAGTTTATTTATTTATTTTGAGAGAGAGAGGGAGAGAGAGAATCCCAAGCAGGTGCTGTCAGCACAGAGCCTGACACAGGGCTCGAACTCACGAACTGTGAGAGCATGACCTGAACTGAAATCAAGAGTGGGATGCTCAACCAACTGATGCCAACCAGACATCCCTCTTGTCTTTGTTTCCTGATGTAGTTTACTGGTGGCTTCAGACTCACCCTCTGGCTTCAAGACCAGAATTGCCAGGATTTTTTGTACTCTTAGACCAGGAGTGTAGGAGGCTGCCTGTCCTCACCTGTTCCCATTGCACACCTCAGCCCCTGCCCCTCATACTTTGTGATACCCCCATGGCCCCTGCTTCTCAACCAGCACGAATACTTATGGGGCTCTTTGTACAGCACAGGATGAAACACACAACAAACCCCAGCAGCTTATTATCCATTTTGTCTGTCATTTTTTTTTTTAGTGGAAAATTTCCCCTGATCTAAGATTATAAGTTTCACAACCCAGTTAGCTGTGAAGAGGAATTTGCAGGGCATGGTGTGTGTGTGTGTGTGTGTGTGTGTGTGTGTGTGTGTGCGCGCGCGCGCGCGCGCGCTTTCGGAGGCCCTGGGCAGCCTGCATTGTTTCTACACACACTTTCTTGCCTATGACCCAGTCACATCACTTTGCCTACGTGCAGTGAGAACTGGGAGACCAGACCTAGCTGAGTGCCCAGGGAGACCCTGTGCATGAGCAGAACGTGCTCGAAGCAGGGAAGCCAGTGTGGCTTGTAGGAGGATGGTGGTTTGGGAGAAGTGGACAGGGCTGAAGCACCCAGGCTCCCTATGAGGATAGAGGGAGCAGAGTTTGTGCGAGTGGAGACAAAGATAGGCTAGGGGATTGCATACAGGACTGGGGAAGTGGGGAGTCTGTTGGGCATGACAGTGAGGCACCTTGTGTCCACGGCAGCGCAGGCTGCTGAGAAGCCAGAAGGAGAAGAACCAGGGAGGCTGGCCTGTGGTGTTTTGATAGGAGGAAACGGGGATGGACGTGGAAGAAGACTGGGGAAGCCTGGGCCAGGGTGAGGGGTCTTTGCCGGGGAGGTAGACATGGAGAGGCAGAAATGAAGGGTCAATAGGGCCGGGTGCAGGAAAATGAGGAAGGGGACTTTTTAGAAGCTGGGAAAGAAGACAGGCCAAGCGGACCTTCTGGGGAAATTATGGTGGCTGGGGCATAAATGACACATTGCCTGTATTTTCCTTTGAGCTAGGAGGAAATGAAGAAAAAAAAAATGAGCATTCACTCCAGCTCACAATAAAATATAGATTCTTTGAGAGCATCTCTTTGTGGTCATGAAAGGAATAATCTTGACCTATTGTGGATGCTTCATAAATATTTGTTCAGTGAATTAAATGAGCCGCCTGAAAGCTGCCGGAGGGATTTCTCCATCCCCGGGGCAGAGGGTACATGTGGGAGGGTGTTGCTTATGCACAGATTTTGGTTTGGATCGCTTACCCTCTCCCCTCACTGCCCCCACATCCACTCGGGCTCTGAGGGGCTAGCCTGGCCCTGCCATATCCCAGGAAAGAGGCCAGCCTCAGATGGTGGTCAGCTCCCCACCTGTGCCCACTTCTCTGCCAGGCTCTCTGCCCATTCACAAGTTTGTTTCTTCCCTTTTCATCCCAGAAATTGGGACTGTCTATCTCTTTCCTGCCTGGTTTCCTCTTCTCCCAGGGCCTGCAAGTTTCTCAGCTCACCTACCCCTGCTGTTTCAGAGACAAACAAAAATCCACCCTTTCCCCCAAACCACCACCCACATCTTAGAGTTTCAACCTTCAGCCAGAGTAGGCAGGATGGGGTGCAGATAATGTAATGACTGCTATGACACAATCACTAGAACCTGAATGAACCTGTTCACACTGGCGGCGATGCAGGCACAGGCCTTCACTGCAGGGAGAGAGATTTTGGTTAGCCAATCGTACAGGGAGTTAGGTGTTACAATGTTACAAACAGTGGAGCTCACTGTATCTTCTACATGGTAGGTGATGGAGGCAGTGAAAGGGAGCAAGTTAAAACAACTTGCAAAGGCCAGTGTGGTAGCAAATTAAAAGGGATCTAAATTTGGAACACTTCCGTTTTCTTTTTTATATCACCGCATAGTGACTAAAAGCCATAAAAGATGTTTCAAGTTCCTGTTCCCATTCTGTTGCTTCTTTTGGAAGTTTGCCTGTAATGCAGTTTCCTTTTATGAGTCCTTGGAGGGTTGATGGATGCGTTTCTGGAGACCATGGACAGATGCTTCCTCCATGAAGTGAAACTTTTAGCATCGAGCATCGGGAGCACCTGCAACAGTCGAGCTGTGTCCAATTAGAAGCCCTTCCTGAAACTAGTTTCCATTTTTCCAAGTTGAGATGAAGTCCCCACTCTCCTTCCGTACCTGTTTTTCTGCATAAGAGAGAATATTTATCCTCCAAGTTTGATAGATGGCAGGAAGATCTCTGCCTTGGGGGCAGCAAGGAAGTACTAAATTCAGAGGGATGGAATCCGGGGACCCAGAGTTAGTTTCTTGCTGCAGAATTCAACCATGGCCTTGTTTGACATGGAAGGTAGGTGATGCAAAGAGCACTGCGGTCCAGGCAGCTGAGGCCGGATGAATTTGAATTTCTTGGGTGAAGTTTGGCATGAACTTTGGCATGTGGGCCTCTGATTCCTCACCCGTAGAGAGGAGGGGCTGACACCAGGTGGTGCATCTGAAGTCCATTCCCCTCGGAACTCGCTGTATTCTGACACCTGGAGAGGTTCCAAATATCTGGCCTCTGGGATCTGAAGACTCTTAACACATCAGATAGCGGGATGTCATTCATGTGAGGAAGACTTTTCTCAATCATGAGTCTTTCTTTCCTCCAGGGATTTATAGTTTGGGGCATCTGCATTCACAGAATTGAAGCCTAAAATGGAGATATTGAGACATTTCCTTTTATTTATAATGCTTGCATATTTGGAAGGTTATAACCACTACAGTGTATGCCCCTGATCTCTGTGGTTTTAGGTCCCTGTGTTTATTTTGTTTTTTAAATTAATTAATTAACTAATTTGATTATTTATTTTGAGAGAGTGCACATGAGCAAGGGAGGGGCAGAGAGAGAGGGAGAGAGAGAATCCCAAGCAGGCTCTGCTCTGCCATTGTGGATACCAATGCAAGGGGCTCGATCCCATGAACCATGAGATCATGACCTGAGCAGAAATCAAGAGTTGGATGCTTAACTGACTGAGCCACCCAGGCGCCCCTAGGTCCTTGTCTTTAAATATGCATCTGTTTTCATTCAAAATTAAACTATCTAGAAAGGAGTTCAGGAATAGAGGAGACTCACCTGGGCTTGTGGGGTCAGCACTCCTGTTGGGCCTGCAGCACTCTGTCCTTTGCTTGACCAGCAAGAACCTATGGCTGGAAATTAGTCTTGGCTATTTTTGGAAGACTGTGCCAGATGGACCTTCAACTACTGTGGGAATCCCACCACTGAGGGAGCTGCCTTACTCTTAAAAGGTGCTTCAGACCTGCTAAGCTTAGAGGTGCCTCAGGTGGTGTCCTTGAGGCCTTAGAGCCCTGGGACAATGACAAGGCTCAAATAATAGGTAAAGATGTCTCAAAGGCTGTTGAACACATCAGTGAAACCATTGGGCCTGCCCCAAATAACAAGACACTGAACTTTGTGAAATAGGAGAAGGTTGACAAACTGATGATAGAGGTGGAGGTCACTGAGACTAAGTCTAAATTTGGTGTAGGTGCCGTTGTAGGGTGTCCCTGGCTGTGTGCTGAGAAGGGGGCTCTCTGTAGTGTCCCATTTCTGACTTGGTTGGCACTACTGAAGTCACCTTGAGAGTTTTGTTTTGTTTTGTTTTTATAGTAAGCTCTATAGCAAGCCTCAATGTGGAGCTTGAACTCACGATCCCTAGATCAAGAGTCACATGCTCCACCAGCTGAGCCAGCCAGCTGCCCCATGAGTTGCGGTTTTAATATGGTCATTGGTAGTTCTCATACTGGCAACCAGGTGACAATACAAAGGTCAGTGGCCCTCCCTTGGCTGCGCAGCAAACTTCCGGGAAGCCACGTGCATTGTAGTGAAGGTTTACCACAACCTCGAAGAATATTATTAAGGAGACATAAGCTGCTACCAGTGAGGGGAATGAAGAGAGCGTTGCTCCTAACATCCTAGAGATTAAAGAGGCCTCAGAGCCGCTAGAGTACCGTTGTTAAAGCCAGACACACAGAGAAGGCTGTACTTGGCACGGGTGTGGCCGTCAGGTCTAGGAAGGATGACCTGGACTCTAAGTCGGCTGATGATCCTAGCAGGTGCATCTTCCCTGGCCAGCAGGTGGCCCTGTACAAGTTCTCCATCAAGGACCAGTAGTGTCTGTCAAAAATCTTCTGAGCAGGATGACTAGGAAGCTTGGGTGAAGTTCACTGCTAATGCTGGTGTCTGGGCTGTAGGGCATGATCTCGATGGCCAAGCTGAAATGAATCGCCAAGGCTATGGACTAGGAATCATGCAACCACCTCCTGCAGGAAGCACGTTGGCTCTGTAACCTAGTCTGTTTTAGACTGCAAGCTGCTCCAGACCAATGGGAGGGATGTCAGGGCTCCCTGTCACTCTGGGGACACCAAAGATGCTTTCATTGCCAACCTGATGGCAGAGTTTTGCCCTGGACAGCTCAAGACGGTGTACCTTGACAATCAGAACTGGGCCAAGCACGACCAGCTCGTCAGAATTGGAGGAGCTGGCAGCAAGGCCTAGTATGTCAGCAAGAAGTTCAGAAATTCTCGCCAAGTAGGCTCTGAGCAGGCGAGCCCCTGAGCCCTTCCAGCTCTGGACAGCCAATTAGACCTCCGCTGCAGACAGCTCAGGACTGCAGACCTCTCCCTTCCCCCATCCCTGTGCTTTTGTACTGCTTCATTAGAATGTCTACATCAGAGCCAAACTTGGCCATGTGGAACCCAGTTTGGAAAGCCTAGCTTTGAAATCCTGTATAATTTCAAGGATAATTAGTTTTAGCTGGAATAATTATTTTTCTCACCTGTTCCACAAGTGTCTGGAGCCACTTACAGTACCAGCCCTGAGGTTGACAGGCAAGATCCCAGGGGTTCAATATACAAAAAAAAAAAAAATGAAACAAAAAACACCAACAAAATCACAGAGGCCCAGAACAACACATCTGGTTTTACTTATATAAAAACACTGCAAATTGTTCTTGACTTCTTGGTCTTGAACCTTGTGAAGGCTCTAATAGGCATTGGCTAGTCCTGGGGCATCCTGGACCATGATGAACGGCGAGTCCTCTGAGTGTCTGTGCTTCTCCCAGCAGTCTGGCTCCTAACACAGCAGTCAGGACACTTGAATCATCTGAGGCTTTCTGACAAAACGTTACAGAGGGGAGGGGAAGAGATCAGCATTGTAACTCCTCTAGCTATTACAAGCATTATCTAATGGAGTACTGGCATTCAGCCAGCTGGTGGAGGTGATCTTATTTTCTACATCCATCAGTGAAAGGATGTTCAGAGAGAATCTTGGGTTTACTTTGCTGTTGAAAATCCCCTTACTGCAAAATGATGAATACTTATAAGTACCATATTTTATAACAGAGTATATTATTTCATTTTAAAGTGAGTGGCCTAAACTCCTGATGCCCAGATAAGGTTGGGTCAGTCTGATACACAACCTTCTCCTAAATCCAGCTTAAGAAAAGAAAGTGTCGGGGTGCCTGGGTGGCTCAGTCAGTTAAGCGTCTGTCTTCAGCTCAGGTCATGATCTCATGGTTCATGAGCTCGAGCCCTGCATCGGACTCTGTGTTGACAGCTCAGAGCCTGGAGCCTGCTTTGGATTCTGTGTCCCCTTCTCTTTCTATCCCTTGCCTGCTCACACTCTCTCTCTCTCTCAAAAATAAACAAACATTAAAAAATTTTTTAACAAAAAGAAAAGAAGTACCTTTCTTGTTTATTATTCAAATAACAGTAAGATAATATAAAATATAATTTTAGTCACTCTAATGCCTCAACTATCCTTAATTAAAAAAAACTTTAGTTTTGAATCCCAATGCAGATATGATTTTATTTTCTGATTTAGTCTTCATAGTTTTGAATGACTGTGTATGGAGATCATATACCATGTTTTTCTTATCATTTGGGGATTTAGGTTTATAAGATCATGCTATTCTAAATAATGCTGCAGTATATATCTTCTTATAGAGTTTCCCCTTCTGATTGATTTCTTGTGATAAATTCCTAGGAGTGGACCGCTGGGTCAAAGGGCACTGTGTTCGTTGCCATGTTGTCTAACAGAATGACTGCGCAGAATGTACAGGTCCTGCACAGTAGATGAGTGGATGGCTCAAAGTTAACTCTTCATTGCCTGAATGACTACTTGTCCACTTATATAGCATCTTTCAAAATTTTTCAGTTGTGTAACTGACCAGTTACTTCCCCCCCCCCCCCCGCCCCCGCTAATCATGTAGACACATGCATTTTTTCAGGAGAATTTTGACCATTAAAGGAACAGTGAAATGAAACAGTTTCATTATGCATCTACAGTTTACAAAGTGCTGTCATATCCAGTACTTTAATTAACTCTTGTAATCCTCGGTGAGGCATATTGGGGTCTATGCTATCACTTTTACCGCTTTCAGACGATAAAAATGGAGTGCAGAGGGTTTCAGGTCCCCGAGATGGTGATGGGTCTACCACCTGAGGTGCTCTGGAAAGACAGCCTGACTACCGTGTGCTCTCTCCTCCTCTGTCTCTGCACCTAGGACTTCGGCAGCCTGCGCTCAGTCACCTCCCGGTGTGACTTGGAGGCAAACCTGGTCAAAAACGGCTGCGGAGGCGAGTTTGAGAGCCCAGCCAGCAGCACCCGGGTCCTGCGAAGCCTGCCTCTCAGCAGCAAGGGCTCCAGTCCCATGAGTTCGGATGTCATTCAGATGACGCCCCAGCAGGTTGCCCTGAGCCTGCGGCCTGGTGAGTGCCCTCGGATGGGACGGATGGGACGGATGGGACGTGTTAATAATGAGAAACCCGGCCCGGGCAGGCTGAGAGCAGAGCTGATAGAGGGAAATGGCAAGGTGTGGCCCAGACCCCAGGAAGCAGAGTCCAAGGCCCCCGTGGACAGATGGGTAGCTTTGCTGTTTTTTTAATTGCAGAAAATTTAGCATTTTAGCCATTTTAAAGTATATAGTTCAGTGGCATTAAGTACATTCATGCACCAAGTTGTCTAAGTAGCACCACCATCCGTTTCCAGAACTTTTCATTACCCCAACCTGAAACACTGCCCATTAAACACGAATTCTCAATTGTACCCTCACTCTTGCCCCTGGAAGCCACCACTGTAGGTGCTCCTCTAGGTGCCCCATATAAGTAGACTCATACGGTAGTTTTCCTTCTGTGTCAGGCTTGTTTTACCCAGAAAATGTCTTCAGGGTTCATCCATGTTGTAGCAGGTGTCAGAATCTGCTTCCTTTTTAAGGCTGGTTGAAACTCCCTCATACATGTATGCTGCATTGTTTGTCTGTTCATCCATCCGTGGACACTCGAGTTGCTTCCACTTTTCAGCTATTATAAATAGCATTATTGCATTTTATGGGAGGATACTGGCCGGTTTACTCCCTAGTGAATGCAAGTTTCTCAGGAAAGTGCTGCTTCCAGGAAAGAGTATGTTTTCTTGTCAGCAAATTCCATTTGAGTCCATGGCATTCTGAAGGGACAGACTTTCAGAGTAGAGGTGTTTTGTCTTACAACCCTAGAGCCCCTGCAAGCCCTAGAATTGATGGTGATGTGAAGAAACTAACAGATTTTGCATACCTGCTGTGTGCTGAATACCTGGCCGACTCTAAGGTAGCTAATACCATTTTACACATGAAGAGCGACCCACTCAAGGTCTCCCACTTAGAAATGGTCTCTGAGTCAGCTCCAGGTCTTTGTGACTGTAAAACTGCTGTTTTTTTCTAGTTCATCACTTTTGTTATATATTATTCTGCATATTAGAATTGTTATGATGTCAAAGAGTAGATATGCATGTGTCTAAATTAGGAAATACCACATTATCAAGAGAAGATAGCTTATTTCCAAATTCCTTTGAGTTTTAGCCTTTTCTTCTATGTCATTGCCTAAAAAACCATTGGCAATAACTATTTCCAGAGGGTTTATATAGACCTCAGAGTTGCTTGGAGCCAGTGGCAAGAATCATGGATGTGGTTGGCCGTCCCGGGTTCCAGCTCTGGTTCTGTCCCTAGCTCAGAGGGCATGGACAGGTTAGCCCTTTCCTTAGCATCTCGAGGTCTTTGTCACAAATGAGACTTTTTGTGTAGACACACCTAAAAAAATTTTTTTGTGTTTATTTATTTTTGAGGGGGGGTGGCACAAGTGGGGCAGGGGCAGAGAGAGAGGGAGATACAGAATCTGAAGCAGGCTCCAGGCTCTGAGCTGTCAGCACAGAGCCTGACGCGGGGCTCGAACCCACAAACCATGAGATCATGACTTGAACTGCTGTTGGATGCTTAGCCGACTGAGCCACCCAGGCGCCCCTAAATACACTTTAAAAAGTTAAAATCAGCATTATTTTCTTTAAAAAAAATTTTTTTTTTAATGTTTATTTCTGAGACAGAGAGAGACAGAGCATGAGTGGGGGAGGGGCAGAGAGAGAGAGAGACACAGAATCAGAAGCAGGCTCCAGGCTCTGAGCTGTCACAGCATAGAGCCTGACGCGGGGCTTGAACCCACAAACTGTGAGATCATGACCTGAGCTGAAGTCAGTCCCTCAACCGACTGAGCCACCCAGGTGCCCCTTAGAAAATTTTTTTTGATGTTTGTTTATTTTTGAAGGAGAGAGAGACAGAGTGTGAGGGGGGGAGGGGCAGAGAGAGAAGGAGACATAGAATCTGAAGCAGGCTCCAGGCTCCGAGCTGTCAGCACAGAGCCTGACACGGGGCTCGAACCCGTAAACCATGAGATCATGACCTGAGCCGAAGTCGGAGGCTTAACCAACTGAGCCACCCAGCCGCCCCTAAAATTAGCATTATTTTCAAAGAGTAGTGGCCAAAGGTGTCAATTCTGGAGTCGGTCAGGTCTGGGTTTGAATAGTGACTCTCCGTGTCTCAGAATTGGTTTTAGCCCAGCACCGCTATCATAAGCACTTAGCTATGCTTGCTCTTGTTACTGACATCCTATGGTTAAGAATTGTTTTGTTCTGCCTCTTGAATGGTCTTGGAAATACGAAACAAAATAAGGGTGTATGTGGCCCTGCTACTTAGAGGGGCACAAACTACCAGATCACAGGAATTAGTGTGGGGATTAGTTGAGGTTGCTATTTTTATGAGTCCACTGTAAGTGACACTTAGGCTTTTTGTTTGGTGAGATACCATGCTGAGAGAGAGAAGGAAGGGAGCTCTGGCAGAGCTGTGTGCCAGCGTAGAGAAGAGTCAGCTGAGCCTTTATGTGGGTAGCTATTTGGTGATGTGCTCTGGGTTAAAATAACTCATCTCCTTATGTGAAGACAGGCTCAGGGTCAGGGGCTGTGACCCAGAAGGGGATGTAGGAATTGTGGTAGACTATTAAGATATTAGAACATTGTGTAGGGTAAAGTGGCTGGCCGTTAATGTGAATGATGTGTCTTCTTTTTTATTTAATTATAGTATAACAGTAACTTAAAGGAAATTCTTGAAAAATCTACTTTAATGCAATATTATTTTTCATTTTTACTAGATCCTGTCTCTATTCATGTGTTCATATTTTTCATATACTTATAATGTATTTATAATCATGTACTGTCTTCGGTAATTAACAAAGAACAAAATCTGTACCTCCAAACCAGTTTATAGTTTCAGGGTCACCAACAAGGGAGGTTTTTAACTTATATTTTTGCAACTTGTCATTTAGAATTGCTCTCAGAGCCCATGGTTTTCTAAGAAGTATTTTCCTTCAAGGTGGCAAATCCTTATTCTTCAGGGTAGATTTAGTTTAGGAAGGAGTTGGAAGTCACACAAAGCCAGAGATGTTATAGTTTTAATTCTACTTCTTAAAATCAGAGTTAAGGTATGACTGTGAGGCAGAGAAACTGTTGTATGACTTGACTTACCGACTGGCTTTTCAACAGCTCTCAAAGAGGAGTTAAAGAAGTGATTTGAGTGAAGGTAGCCTCCTTGTGCAAAGTTTTCTTGGCAGTATATTTATGCACAGCACTGATTTATGCACAAAGCACAATGTATGCTCAGTTAAAGAAGAAAGAAGTCAGTCTTATTCTAATATGCTTGTTGTTAGAATTCCAAGTCATCACATATTTAAGAAATGCATTATTTTGCCTACTGAACTGTCTCAGAAATGAACAAAAAAAGGGTGTATGGGGCCCTGCTGGATTGCCAGGGATTAGTACTGGGGTTAGTTGAGGTTACTGATGTTAGCAGTCTGGGTAGAGTCTCATCTCATGCTAAGCATTGTGATACAGTTTCTGGTGTTGGAAATAAAATGGAAAGCGTGATCCTTTTTCTATTTTTTTGTTTATTTTTATTTTTTAATTTTTTTAAACTTTTTTTTTTTATTTAAAAAAATTTTTTTACATTTATTTATTTTTGAGAGAGAGAGAGAGAGACAGAGCACAAGTGGGGGAGGGGCAGAGAGAGGAGACACAGAATTTGAAGCAGGCTCCAGGCCCTGAGCTGTCATTACAGAGCTCGATGCAGGCTTGAAGTCACAAACTGCGAGATTATGATCTGAGCCGAAGTCGGACACTTAAACGACTGAGCCACCCAGGGGCCCCAAACTTTATTTATTTTGAAAGAGACACAGAGAGCAAGCAAGGGAGGGACAGAGACAGACAGAATACCAAACAGGCTCCATGCACTGTCAGCACAGAGCCCACCGTGGGGCTCAAACCCACGAACCATGAGATCATGACCCAAGCCGAAACCAAGAGTTGGACGCTCAACTGACTGAGCCATCCAGGTGCCCCGATCCTTTTTTCAAGACAAAATCATTTTGTGGGTGCTGTGGATGGGCTCTGATTGTGTATGTGGTGATGGAGAGCCCATTTCTGGGAGGTCAAGGTGATGGAGGGACTGACTGCCCAGTTAAGGTATGCCCAAACTGTGAGGATGTTTGTCTATAGAGATGAACACTTGGAGGAGATCCGATGAAAATATGAATTCCTAAAGGTCTAGAACCTTGTAAATATATTTATGAAATGTAGAAACACCTGAAGCCAATGAAGCCTCTTAAAATCTTGAACATTTTAATATTTTTAAAGAGAAGGACAGGCAGGCCCCAGATATTTATTTATTTGGGGGAGGTAGAGAATGCTATGTTGTAGTCAGCAACATTCAGTTTACCAAGTGCATAGTTAACCTAAGTTAATCACCCCCTGACTCTGGAGAAGCCCTTGAGATATAGTGATTTTTTCCATTATTTATTTTTAGAAATGCTTTTTTGTCTCCTCCCTCACATAGATATTTGCTGAGTGAAGTGTAACCCTTTGCCAGCCTTATACCAGACTAATCGAAGGCAAGCCTTGGTATAGTATGCGTGAGTTGTTGTTCCAGCGGAAGCCTGGGGAAAAGAAAGGAAAATTTCCCTCTATACAGAACTTTTTGTTTTGCTTTTCTTTCTTTCTTTCTTTCTTTCTTTCTTTCTTTCTTTCTTTTTCTTTTCTTTCTTTCTTTCTTTCTTTCTTTCTTTCTTTCTTTCTTTCTTTCTTTCAAACGTGATTCCCATGCTGTAGAAGTCACAATTTTATTATCTTATTTTTATGTTTTTAAATAATTTTTTTAAGCGTATTTGGTTTTTTAAATAATCTGTACACCTAACAGGGGGCTTGAACTCACAACCCTGATATCAAGAGTTGCACGCTTTTCTGAGTGAACCAGCTGGGTGCCCAAGTCACCATTTTAAAGTATACAATTCAGGAGTGCCTGGGTGTCTCAATCGGTTAAGTGTCTGACTTAGGCTCAGGTCATGATCTCATGGTTTGTGGATTCGAGCCTGCGTCGGGCTCTGTGCTGACAGCTCAGAGCCTGGAGCCTGCTTCAGATTCTGTGTCTCCCTCTCTCTCTACCCCTCCCCGGCTCATGTTCTGTCTCTCTTTCAAAAATAAAAAACATTAAAAAAAATTTTTTTAAAGTGTATAATTCAGTGGTTTGTAGTATATTTGCAACATTGTGCAACCATCACCACTGTCTCATTCCAGAATACTTTCCTTACCTCAAAAAGAAACCCTATATGCATTAACATACCCTCCTTATCTTTTCCCTCCCTGCCACGTAGGTCCTGGCAGCCTCCAATCTACTTCCTATTTCTATGTTTTTGCTTATTCTGGACATTGCTCTCTTTCTTTCTTTCTTTCTTTCTTTCTTTCTTTCTTTCTTTTTTTTTTTTTTAATTTAGAGAGAGAGGAAGAGCATGAGTTGGGGACAGAGGGCAAAGGAAGAGAGAGAGAATCCTAAGTAGGCTCCACGCTCAGCACTGCGTCTGATGCAGGGCTGAATCCCATGACCCTGGAATCATGACCTGAGCTGAAATCAAGAGTGGGACACTCAACCAACAGAGTCACCCAGGTGTCCCTATTCTGGACATTATATATAAATCATATGGTATATGGCATTTTATGTCTGGCTTCTTTCACTTTGCAAAATATCTTCAAGATTCATCGATGTTGTAGCATTTATCACTTCCTTCCTTCCTTTTCATGGCCAGATAATATTCCATTGGGTCTGTATAGATATACCACATTTTAGCTGATGAATACTGGGGCTGTTTTCACTTTGGGGCAGTCATGACTAATGCTACTGTAAAAATTCATGCACAAGTTTTTGTTTGGACATGTGTTTTCAGTAATCTTGAGTACATTGCTAGGAGAAGAATTTGTGGGTCATATGGTAATTCTGTGTTTAACTTTTTGAGGAACTGCCAACTTTAAGCAAGAGTTTGTATAAACACAGGATCATGTTTTCCATTTTGTTTTCAGTCCTGGAAACTGTATGTGAGGATAACAACCTTAAAAAATTCTTAACAAAGGATGTAAACTTTGGAATAAAGGTTATTGAAATGGTGAATAAAAGGCCATAGGTAGGTTGAAGCACTGGGGCAGTTAGAAGGGGTTTACTTAAGTCATCATTTGCCTTGATCCTTTAGCTCATTGACCAGTAGTTTGTTTTTTCGTG
This sequence comes from Panthera uncia, assembly GCF_023721935.1. Lineage (NCBI taxonomy): Eukaryota > Metazoa > Chordata > Mammalia > Carnivora > Felidae > Panthera > Panthera uncia. The sequence goes on along the minus strand of NC_064810.1, from coordinate 69,025,974 downwards.
TGTTTTATTTTGAAATAATTTTAGGTTCACAAGAAGTTGCAAAAGTAATAGAGTTTTTTATACCCTTCCTAGTGTTCCCTGATAACATGTTACATAACCAAAGTACATTACTGAAACTAGGAAACTGACATTGGTACAGCACTATTAACTAAACTACAGGTGATTGGTTGCTTTTGAGATGGGTTTCCTGCCAGTCTGTGTCTGTGCTTTTTTCCCCCTCCTCCCAGGTTCTACTTTGGGGATGCCAGTTACCTGACTTACGGATTGCTTCTGCCACCCAGAATGACAGAGTATATACTTTATTAAAAAGACTAAGAAAGACTTCATGGTGGGTAGATAAGAGGTTGGCTATGGATGGAATGTTTGTGGCCTCCCTCCAAAGTTTATTTATTTATTTTTATTTTTAAGTTTATTCATTTTGAGAGAGACAGAGACAGAGACAGAGACCGAGAACACAAACAGGGGAGGGGCACAGAGAGAATCCCAACCAGGTTCTGTGCTGTCTGCACAAAGCCCGATGGCGGGGCTTAAACTCATGAATCATGAGATCATGACCTGAGCCGAAACCAAGAGTCAGACTTTTAACCGACTGAGCTACCCAGGCACCCTGCCCCCAACATTTATAAATTGAAATCTAACCCCCAATGTGATTGTATCAGGAGGTGTTAGGGCCTTGGGAAGTGATTAAGGCATGAGGACAGAGCCCTCGTGATTGGTATTACTGCTTTGAATTTATAAAAGACTGCAGAGGGCTCCCTGTTCCTTCTGCCATGTGAGGAAACAGCAAGAAGTCAGCAGTCTGCATCCCAGAAGAGGATTCTCACCAGAACTCAACCGTGCTGGCATGTTGATCTTGGACTTGAAGGCTTCAGGACTGTGAGAGAGAAATTTCTGTTGTTTAAAAGCCATCCAGTCTATGGTACTTGTAAGCCCAAATGGACCAAGACAAGGTTATTTTCAAGGACACTAGGGATGCCAAGCCCTAGTGCTCGGGGGTGGACACTGTAGAGGCCAACTGTGTCTTCATGTGGTGCCTTCCTGGGTTCCATCTGTCAAGAGTCAGAATTCTGTGCTGAGGAGTGGGGTGGGTTGCAGCACACCGGCCTTGTCCTTGACCAGGGAAGCAATTCTTTTGCTCCATGTCTGGATTTCATTCTTGGATGCTAATTACCTTCGGCTACAGTAAACAGAAGAGCTAGATGAGAGTCCTGAGGTATGCACCTGGGCCCTAATTCCCTGTAGGTCCTGTTTGCAATATACCTGATTTTAAGGTGTCCCTTCTTTCTTTCAATTTTTGGCACAGAAGGGTATTTCTGGGGAATCAAAAACTACTTACATTCATTTGGGGATGGCACGCATCTCTGTCGGTTGGAATACTGCTTTGTCTGAATGTTTGAACAAAAATCGATCTTAAACACACCAGGGATTCTTGGTGGAATCCCTACCTTCACTGTCTCCACTTCTTATTGAAGGGGCGGCAGAGAGAAAACAAACTGTGAAAGTATATTTCAAGCAGGTGGTTGATACTTGACTACAGTGGGGGAACCTGAGCAAGAAGCAGGCATTTTGTGCAAAGCACCGCCAGAGCTGGGAACTTTGGAAATGGGAAAAACCAGGACATGAGAGGGCCTGCTTGCAGGGCAGGTGCGAGGTGCTTGGCTGTTTTGGGGGGTGTGCTTTGTCCCATTTGTTTGATCCTGCTGCTGGTGAAGTGGGGGTCCTGTGGAATGGCCCCAGAGAGGAGGGGTAAAGCCACAGGGAATGACGAGCTTGTAGTGGTCTGACCTGGAGTGGGGCAGGGGGCATGTGGGCTGGGATGGTGTCGCCAGAAGCGGGCACTGATGGAGTGCTCATGGTGAAGTTGATAAGGGCTCTGCTGGATGCATGGAAGTGACAGGTCTCCGGTGGTGCAGAGCTGTGTGGTTGGATGTATTGCCAGAGTGTATCTAAGTTTGCATGGTTCTGGAAGTGTGCCCAAAGATGGAAAATGGGTCCCAGACTTTCTCTCTGCACGTGGCAGTGGCCTCTCCTTCAGTCGGCTGACCTCGAAGGCCTTGCTTGTAGGGGAGCTAGTGCATGGCTGCTTAACTCCCACACTTAGCACTCACGCTGAGAATTGGTCCAGGAATGTCCTTCCTTCCAAAATCTGCTGAGGGGACATCCCAATATTGCCAAGGCCCCCTCAGGAGTTTGTGGCATTTAAAATCAGGTATAGTGGGGCTCAGTAGGTTAAACTTCTGACTTCAGCTCAGGTCATGATCTCATAGTTCGTGGATTCGAGCCCTGTGTTGGGCTCTGTGCCGACAGCTCAGAGCCTGGAGCCTGCTTTGGATTGTGTCTCCCCCTCTCTCTCTCTCTCTCTCCCCCCACCCCCTGCTTGCTCTCTGTCTCTCTCTCTCTGTCTCTCAAAAATGAATAAACATTAAAATAAATAAATAAATTAATTAATTAAAAAAAAATCAGGTGGAGTTGACATAGCAGTAAACCCTCATTCTGAACCCTAATCATACTACCCTCTTTCTTATACCCTTCAGTTTTTGGAAAACTGGGAGAAATACTTCTTTTTAATATTTGCAGCCCCCCATGTGTGCTTTTTAAAGTAATCAGTTTCCCTCAGAATATGATGCCAAAGAGATTTCTGACTTCAGAGTAGATAGCACCTTAATGCACACAAATGTGTATATCCTACCTTGTTTGTCTTTTTGCTTTCATGCCTGAAAAATGTGGAGTTAAAATTTAATACCCAAGGCTAGAGCCGTTCACAATTAAGTTCCTGGCAGAATTTTCTATCTCCCTTTTTGTCCTTAGGGGAAATTGCTTTATTTTATTTATTTATTTTTTTAACGTTTATTTATTTTTGAGACAGAGAGAGACAGAGCATGAATGGGGGAGGGGCAGAGAGAGAGGGAGACACAGAATCCAAAGCAGGCTCCAGGCTCTGAGCCATCAGCCCAGAGCCCGATGCAGGGCTCGAACTCACGGACCGCGAGATCGTGACCTGAGCTGAGGTCAGATGCTTAACTGACTGAGCCACCCAGGTGCCCCAGAAATTGCTTTAATAACTGACTTTTGGGGGAACCCAGGGGAGGTTTTCCTTGTGTACAAGCATTTGTGTGGTGTTAGGATACATTGTGTCCTTTGATCCCCACAGTAATTAACATCCTCCCATTTTACTGATCCAGAAACTGAGGAGCAAATTTAGAGGAGCCTGAAGTCTTCCAGGTTCTGGGTGACAAGGTCTGGATTTTAACCCAGCTCTCACTCTCCAAATCTGGTGCCCTCTTCCCTCCCAGGGGTGCCTCCCAAGTCCAAGCCTGTTCTCCGCTCTCTGGTCCTAAAGTCCTCATCTGTTCATTACTCATAATCCACAGAAAGGTAGAAGTGGATTCTGGATAAAAGAAGATGTAGTTGGGAAGTTGGGGAGAAGGGCACAGGTGGACAGAAAATGTAGAAGACTCTGCCAAGAGGTCATGGGATTGGACAGAGCAGACATGATTATAGGCTCTGCCCATTTGGGGTCTGTGGTCTGCCCACACAGAGACCAAGGAGGTTCTCCCTTCCCCCAAGTTCTCTTTCCTCCTGCCCCTCCCCCACTGTGATGTGGCATCCAGGGCTGGGAGGGGCTCAGAGCAGGGACCTGCTCTGTCTGCCTGATGGGAGCCAGAGGCAGACATTACAGCAGTCTAGAATTCATTCTGGAAGAAATCTCCAACATTCCTCAGCTTGAGTCAGACTCTGATGGTTTTTTAAAATAGGCTCCTATGAACAGACAACCCAAACTGCATCAGTCTTGAGGAGGCGAGGACAGGACACGCAAAGACAAGTCCCGGGAAGCAGGCTCAGTGCTGTCACTCAGGCAAAAAATAGTAATTATAATAATTATACTTCATTTGTGCAGGCATTACTGCTTACCAAACACTGCTCTTCAAATGAGTGCTTCATAGGCTTAATCAGTGCTGTGCTGTTATTATTTCCATTGTTGATCTAAGGACACAGGCTCAGGTTGCTCCCCTAGTTGAGGGACCGAGCTGGAACTTGGATTGAAATCTTTCGGTCATCTGAATCTGCATGGTCTGGTTAATATAATGCGACTTGTCTGGGGTGGGAGAAGGAGAAGGAGCACATGGGATTGGGGTCCCTATCCTCCAAGTTCAAGAAGGCTTCAGCTTGCTGGTTGTCAGCTCGAGATGGGAGACCAGCTTCTCTCCCATCCAAGTACTAACCAGGCCCGACCCTGCTTAGCTTCTGAGATCAGACGAGATCGGGCGCGTTCAGGGAGACCAGCTTCTCTGAGAGGTGACTGCCACCACCAGGTGTGGACTCTGTGGGCAGGAGAGGCCAGCCTCACTGTGCTCTTCTGAATACATGAGTATGTCCAGATTTCAAATGTGTGTGTGCAGCAATCCTACCTAGAGAGTTCAGGGACATCTTTGTGCCTCTGAAAAACTAATAAGCTCAAGGACAGGTAGAATTACTTGGTATGATTGCCTCTTGAAGTCGCTTCTAAATGATGTGTTTTTAGAGCCTATGAAATGATGTAGGATAATTATCCTGGCATGGGTCCCCTGGTTGCTGCACTGACTTGGGTGTTTCTGTAAACCCTGGGAGGTGACATTGCAGACGGCCACGCCTCCCAGACACTGGCTTTTCTCTTTGTTCATTTTCTCTGAATTAATTCCTCTTTCCTCTGTCTCTGACTCTTATTTTACAACCAAGAATTATTTTCTTTTTCTTGTAGCTGGTAGACAAATCTAGTAGTGTTTTCTTTCTTTCTTTCTTTTCTTCCCCCCCCCCCCCCCCGCTTTGTTTTGATGGTGCTAAAATTTAGAATCTGTCTTCCTGTATTTTATACATATAACTTCTTTTTTTTTTTTTTTTTTCTTTTTACTTTAGAGACAGTGAGTGCAAAAGAGCACATGAACAGGGGAGAGGGGCAGAGGGAGAGACAGAGAATCTCAAGCAGGCTCTGTGCCCAGAATGGAGCCTGGCAAGGGGCTTGATCCCATGACCTGGGATCATGACCTGAGCCAAAGTCAAGAGTTGGATGCTCAACCAACTGAGCCACCCAGGCACCCCTGTACATATAATTTCTAATGATAATAATTTGTGTCTATGATATCCCAAAATGTCAAATATGCCCAAGAACTAAATACTGTTGCCTATAAATGCCTAGGAAAGTAGAAATAGGAGACATGGCACAAGCAAAAAATGTTTTTGCCCTTTGGGTGTATTTTAAGTGACAGTGTGTCCCCGCTCTCGCTTGCCTTATACCTCTCTCCCTTCGCCCTCAGTTCTTACTCATTCCCGTACCTCCTCTTGTTTATTTCTTCCCTGTTTTCTGTTTCATACACACCTTGGCCGTCTCCTCCTGGCCACATTCCCACCTTGGCTTCTCCTTTCCCTGAAGTTGGTGCGGGTTGGTGGGTTAACTCTCACCTAATCTGTGTCCATGGAATTGTCTGGTCCATTATCCACCAACTGCCCAAGAGTCCTTTTGTTGACAAAACAGAACACCACTGGGGAGACTTGTTGTTAAGGAGTTTCCTCAAAAATGCTGAGCGAAGTATTTGGAAGGAGAACCTAGAACTTCACCCTCAACACCATATTCCCTTCAGTTATTCTTCTTCCAAGAAAAATTTTTCTTCTTCTTCTTTTTTTTTTTAAGAACAATATTTCTTTTGAGAGGCATGTGGTCACTAAAGAAAAGTAAGAGGGGGACCAGCTTTGAAAGTAAAATCCATCCCTTCAGCTCCCAGTGAGTTGGATGACCTCTAATTGCATGGCCTCTCTGTTGGCACAGGCGATAAGACTACCTTCCAGCTGCAGGTTCGACAGGTGGAGGATTACCCTGTGGACTTGTACTACCTGATGGACCTCTCCCTGTCCATGAAGGATGACTTGGACAGCATCCGAAACCTGGGCACCAAGCTGGCTGAGGAGATGAGGAAGCTCACCAGCAACTTCCGGTTGGGGTTCGGGTCTTTTGTAGACAAGAACATCTCCCCTTTCTCCTACACAGCACCGAGGTACCAGACCAATCCATGCATTGGGTGAGTGACCAGTCATCCTTCTGCTGGGTATTTAAGTGTAGGGGGAATGGAGTAGCAGGAAAACTTAGCCCAAAGAAAGGACTAGGGAAGGCATATTGGGGGATGGGGCAGGCGTCAGTGTTTAATCTGATCAGTGATGACCTAGTCCTGTCCCCTCAGCTGTGTGTGAAGACGTGAACTGTTGCAAGGCTGTGGGAAGGCATAACGATCATAGCTCATTTGTTTTCCTGCCTGATGTAGCACTGTTTTCTACATTGAGATATTTTATGTATGTATGTATGTATGTATTTTTAATTTATTTATTTTTAATTTACATCCAAGTTAGTTAGCATATAGTGCAACAATGATTTCAGGAGTAGATTCCTTAATGCCTCTTACCCATTTAGCCCATTCCCCCTCCCACAACCCCTCCAGTAACCCTCTGTTTGTTCTCTGTATTTAAGAGTCTCTTATGTTTTGTCCCCCTCTCTGTTTATATATAATTTTTGCTTCCCTTCCCTTATGTTCATCTGTTTTGTATCTTAAATTCCACATATGAGTGAAGTCATATGATATTTGTCTTCCTCTGATGAATTTCACTTAGTATAATACCTCTAGTTCCATCCACGTAGTTGCAAATGGCAAGAATTCCATTTTGCTGTTTGCCGACTAATACTCCATTTTATGTATGTGTGTGTTTATGTGTATGTATGTGTGTATATATATGTGTATATGTATATATATGTGTATATGTATATATATGTGTATATGTGTGTGTGTATATATATATATATGTGTGTGTGTGTGTGTGTATGTATGTATGTATATATATGACATCTTCTTTATCCATTCATTCATCGATGGACATTTGGGCTCTTTCCATACTTTGGCTATTGTCAATAGCACTGCTGTAAACTTTGGGCTACATGTGCCCCTTCAAAACAGCACACCTGTATCCCTTGGATAGATATCTAGTAGTACAATTGCTAGGTCATAGGGTAGTTCTAGTTTTAATTTTTTGAGGAACCTCCATACTGTTTTCCAGAGTGGCTGCACCAGCTTGCATTCCCACCAGCAATGCAAAAGAGATCCTCTCTCTCCGCATCCTCACCAACATCTGTTGTTGCCTGAGTTGTTAATGTTAGCCGTTCTGACAGGTGTGAGGTAGTATCTCATTGTGGTTTTGATTTGTATTTCCCGGATGATGAGTGATGTTGAGCATTTTTTCACATGTCTGTTAGCCGTGTGGATGTCTCCTTTGGAGAAGTGTGTATTCATGTCTTTTGCCCATTTCTTCACTGGATTATTTGTTTTTTGGGTGTTGAGTTTGATAAATTCTTTATAGATTTTGGATACTAAACCTTTGCAAATATCTTCTGCCATTCCGTCGGTTGCCTTTTAGTTTTGCTGATTGTTTCCTTCACTGTGCAGAAGCTTTTTATTTTGGTGAGGTCCCAAGAGTTCATTTTTGCTTTTGTTTCCCTTGCCTCCGGAGACATGCTGAGTAAGAAGTTGCTGCGGCTGAGGTCATAGAGGTTTTTGCCTGCTTTCTCCTCGAGGATTTTGATGGCTTCCTGTCTTAAGTTTAGGTCTTTCAACCATTTTGAGTTTATTTTTGTGTATGGGGTAAGAAAGTGGTCCAGGTTCATTTTTCTGCATGTCGCTGTCCAGTTTTCCCAGCACCACTTGCTGAAGAGACTTTCTTTATTCCATTGGATATTCTTTGCTGCTTTGTCAAAGATTAGTTGGCCATATGTTTGTGGGTCCATTTCTGCGTTCTCTGTTCTGTTCCATTGATCTGAGTGTCTGTTTTTGTGCCATATTTATTTATTTTTAATCTTATTTATTCATTTTGAGAGAGACATAGACAGTGTGAGTGGGGGAGGGGCAGAGAAAGAGGGAGAGAGACAGAATCCCAAGCAGGCTCCATGCTGCCAGCGCAGAGCCCAGAGTGGGGCTTGAACTCACAAAACTGTGAGATCAAGACCTGAGCCGAAACCAAGAGTCAAACGCTAATCCAACGGAACCACCCAGGCGTCCCTCTACATTGAGTGATTTGAGACAATGTTTTCAGTAAGTGGACACCCAGGTTCAGGGAGGGAGCAGGCAGAACATGCCTATGTAACCTTTCCTCTTGCTTGGGGTGAACTGAGGTGCTTGGGGATAAGTGAATTCAAAATCTGTCCCTGTTGTTATGTAAATATAACTTACCTTGACAAAATGAAATGAAGTCCTGGGTTTTAAAGGTATGATTTTGTTTTTTCCAACATAAGTCAAGTACTTGAATTGGAAAATATTTGACAGGTTGTCAGAGAGCAGGAATTTCTAACTGCTCCAACAAATAAATACAAAAGTCTGTCGTGATAGAAGCTTATTTCCTGCTTACCTAAATCCAGTGGACACCTCCCTTCCACGCGGTGACTCAGGGACCCTTGCTCTGCCCACCCTGTACTCCTCCATCTTCTACATGTGGCTTTTAGGGTCGTTGTGCCTGGGCGGACGCTCATAGGAGGAGCTTATGGGCCACCAGTGAATAGCCTTTGCCACTTCTGCACTTTATCAGACCCGATGGAGTTCTAGCAATGAGGCTGGAAACCAGTTCAGTTGTGCTCAGGAAGAAGAGGAAACAGGATTGGTGGACAGGACTCTGCCATGGTGCATTTGTGTGAGGGGTGGAGGGTCACAGCCTCCAACTCCCCCAAGGCAACCTCTACAAGGTTGGTTTGTTTCCTTTCTAGTCTTATGAGTGTTCCTGTAAATGTCAGGATGATGTGGGCAGGATTACAATGAGTGGTAACTGCCAAGTTTTTCTTTCTCATCCCCACATACAACTTTAGTTAGGCTTTGGGATGTAAGACCCCAGAATACTTACTAGATAAGAAGCTGCTAAGACAGATTCTTACCAAGCATCAGGCACTGTACTACATGCCTTGCACCATGTGGATTATCTCATTCAAGTCTGATGGCAGTCTTTTGAGGTCTCCGAGATTTATGTGAGCCAACCAAGGCTTAGGATAAACCACTTACCTAAGATTACACAACTTGTAAGGGGGATTTGGGGTAAGAGTCCAGACAAACTAGTTTTAGAGTCTGCATTCCCATTAATATGGTGCTTGCTTTTCCCCCATTCAAATCACATGACCGCACAGAGGCTTTACCTGAGTCTGAGGACAAACGCCCATCCCCAAACGACCTGACCTTCAAGGCGCTTGCCTAAGGGTAATGTTAGGTGATCCAACAGTAACATAGCCCCCAAATCTCAGTGGCTAAGCACCATCAGAGTATCTTTCTTGCTTGTACAAACTCTGATGAGGCCTGAACTGGTTTCCACGGCAGCTTTCCTTTCAGCGGTGACTCGGATCCAGGACCTTCCACCTGTGGTGGCATTTTCAGTTCTTGGGTTACTTGGCTGCCCCTGGGGGGAAGAGAGCTGTTCCTAAACCCCTGAGCCTGCCCAGCTCCCCAGCTAATCTTCCACAACCTCAACAGCTCCCAGGCCTGGGTTGGGCTGGGTGGTCAGGATGCAGTGGTGTTTATGCTGGTAATGTATGTTTTCCGGAATCTTTCCTAATTTTCTGTAAATCTCCTAGAAGCTCCCTTAGGTGTTCCCCAGGGGTTGGGAACTGACACAATGGTGGGGAAGACAATAGATAAGATAAGAAAAAGGTTTAAATACAAAAGCAATTCTAAAGTCCTTAACTGTGAAGAGGCCTAGGTGTCATCATTTGCTGGGTTTAGCTTCCTCCTGGCCACAGGTGGCCTCTGGCATTATTATTACTTTGGTCCCGTCTCCAAGGCCTTTTCAGCTGAGTCTCAGTGCTGTGACCTGTTGTTGGAGTTTTGCTTCTTACCAGGTACAACAGCAGCTTAACCAAAGCCTTTTTCAATTCATCCCTAAGAGCGATTCTGTCTGCTTCTTTTCACCTCTGCCTTCTGATTGGGCCCTGTTTCTGGACAGACAGGGTGTATCTCCACGGTCACTTCCCCAGGACCATCCACTCACTGTAAGATGTGCTAGATTGGCAGCCCAGAGAGGATGGAGGGGACTATCTCTGGAGACTCAGCATTCAGATATTCAGGGTTATCACACACAATTTATCCAGAGTCCCTCTTGAAGGCCTGGAAGGCAGAACCAATTGTAGACTTAAAAGTCTTCTCAGTGAGCACAGGCACCCTGAAAGACTCGCAAGGTAGGAAATCTAGTGAAGAACGGGAGTTCTGAAGGAAACAGCAGGGCTGAGTCATGCAAATCTCTCTTCTGTAAGCTGGGCACCGCATCGGGGAGTCATTCTGGCTCAGTGAGCAGGCTGAGGTTTATCTCCGCACGGCCAGGCAGTGGAATGCATGTGGTGTCCTGGGTCCCAGAGATTCCCGCTGTTCCTGGGGAGAACAGCGAACGGTGGCTGTCCCTATACCTGATTCAGCCTGTGTGTGCTTTGTTAGAAGATTTGACCAAGAATAGCCAGGATTTCCAGGTTTTCTAGAACAGCGGGCAGGTGTATTGGAGCTGGGCTTGTACCACATGCTCGGCCGCTGCTGTCCTTACCACTCTTCATGTCGCACAGCTGGCCCGCCTCCCTTGTCTGCCTTTCATCCCTGGCCCGGTGCACACTGCCTGCGATCCTCGTCTATTCTTTTCCTTCAGCTAGTGCGCAGAAGAGAGTCATGGGGTTCTCCTCAAGCTCCGATGGAAAAATCCGTTGGATTTTTCTCCCCTGAGGGAGTGGGAACAGCAAGAGCCCCCAGGAAGTTTTGGGAAGATAGAGTCAGGAGTGACTTAATCACCTATGTAGGACACCTCAGAGAAAAGAGAGCTAGTTTTTCATGGGGCTTTCCTGAGGTTTGTCCCTCCTCCTGCTCCAGACGTTTTTGCCAAAGGATCAAAATCCTAGATTCATCCCTTCCTATCTTAGAATGTGCTAGAAATGCCAGGACTGGAGTAAGGAGTAGTAACAGGGCTGCCATAATCGGAAAAAAGGCACAGTATCATTTAATCACCAGATTAAAGATCTGTTTACTTGCTATTTTGAGTAACAGGAAGAGTGTCACTGGGAAAAGTCATGTGGGATTTACTGATAGAGGATTTGAAGGATTAATGCAGCCTGTTATCCCCGGCCCTGAAGACATTTCCTTTTGCTCGAGGTATCAGGCTGTTGTTGAAATACATGTCATGTCTCATTTAGGTGGGACCTAACAAAGCCAAACTCACGGAAACAGAGTAGACTGGTAATTGCTGGGAGGTGGGGGGAACATGGAGATGTTGGTCAAAAGGTACAGACTTCCAGTTATAAGATGAGTATGTCCTGGGGATGTGGCGTATGGCACGGTGATGCTAGTTAACGATATTATACTTGGAACATACACTTGTATACTTGGAAGAGAGTGAGTAGATCTTAAATGTTCTCACCACACAACAAAAATGGAAATGCACATGCAAAAATCTGGGCAAGTAAACTGACATAGTTCATCCTTCATCATTTATGTTTTCCCTTACCCTCCCTGTGTTTCTTCCAAGGGTCATAGTATTCCTTCATCACCTTGATGGTGTTATTTCATTGTCTTCTGGCATGTCCTGTGGCTGATGAGAAGGTGGCTGTCCATCTAATGGTTTTCCTTCTCTCTGGTGGCTTTTAATATTTTCCTGTGCTTTTCATATTCTATAATGATACACATTTGAATGTGTCTAGATTGAATTTGCTTTTATTTACATTGCTCAGAATCTGGTCTGCTTGTTTAATCGGAGAATACGTCTTTATCCTTGAAAATTCTCAGACATTTTCTCTTTGATTCCTCTATCTTCTTAATTTTCTTTCTTTTTTAAAAAGATGTTTATTATTTATTTCTGAGAGAATATGCACACGTGCACACGAGTTGGGGAAGAGAAAGAGTGGGGGAGAGAGGATCCCAAGCAGGCAAGCAGACTCTGCACTGTCGGTGCTGAGCCCGACCTGGGGCTTGAACCCATGACCCGTAAGATCATGACCTGAGCCAAGATCAAGAGTCAGACACTTAACTGACTGAGCCACTGAGGGGCTCCTCTCCTCTTCATTTTCTAACGCTAATTTCCCTAGTAAGAAATTTCTTCTAGTTTACCATTTTGGTTTTTAGTTGGTTAGTCCATACACTGAAGTTTCATATTTGAATTTCACTGACTATAGTTTTTATTTGGTTCTTTTTCCAAACTTCTGTTTTTTATATTGTTTTGTTTTCACAGCCTTGTTTTTTTTCTTCTAATAATATCCTGTTCTGACTTTTGGTATGTATTCTTTCCTCTCCTTTAATGTTTTAAATATCCTTGCGTTTACAGTGCTTCAAATCATTCTGTTATCTCTGTTTCTTGAACGGCACATCATTCAGTTTGTTGCATTTGTGGACATTCCTTCATGGTGGTTTGTTTCTCACGGGATCCATAAGTTTGTCATAAGCTCCTCTTCATCCGAGGTGGTTTTCTGGGTGAGGATCACAGCCCCATCCTTGTAGGGCAGTTATGTGTTTGCCTGGATCCTCCGGGTTTCGATGGGACTAGTTTTCCTGTTTATTGTTCCTTTGGGGGTTCCTTCACCATAAAGTAGTGAATCCTGACTTGCTCGAGCCTGGAGTTAACAATTTTTATGGGTGATTCATCTTGCTCTCGGCCCAGAATGGCTCTTCCTTGCTTCTTTCCCAGGCTAGTGGCTGGAATTTGTGTCTTTCATTTTGGTGACAGGGCAGCTCTTTGTAGAGCTTAGCTTTATGAAGAGAGCCCTGTTCCAGTGCTTCATCCGTCCCCGTTAGAATCATGCCCCCAACCCTTAGGACCTCTGTCGGGTCCTGGCACATCCGGGAGCTCTTTGGCATGAGCTCTTACTCCAGGCCCACCTCATCTCGTAACTGTACTCATTTGTTGAATGTTTTTTTTTTTTTCCTTCATCTCTGGCAGCTGGGATTTCCCTGCTAAGCTTCCATATTAACATTTACATATGAGCATTTTGAAAAATTATATGTTATCTGGCAGTTCTGTATTTAGACTAAGACGGAGCTGTTTCCAGTCAGCTTGTCCCACAATATTGTCCTGAAGCCATAGATTGTTTTCTGGATTTGCCTGGGTCTAGCGTCTTCAAATTGGAATCACTTTTCATACGTACATGCTCCCCCAAGCAACTTAAGCATATATATTTTACTTACCTTCTTGGTTATAATCCTTGATGGAATAACTCCCTATACATGGCCCCAAACAGGGCTCTACAGACAGACACAGGGTGGGGGTTGGAGCATTTCCTGGAGTTAGACCCCCAAGTGCCCAGACCTTCAGTTCACTCAGTTCTGCCAGAGGTTAAATTAAATAGTCACAGGGGACATCGTATTTTAGTGACTATGGGACATGCGGCAGGATCTGTGTGACAAAGCTGTTTTCCTCGAAGAGATGACTGATTTGGTTGTAGTAAATTCTCTGCCATGAAGGCTTCTCTCTGGCAAACACATTTTCTATTTCCTGATTATTTAATAGTAATTCTCCAAGTAAAAATATATCTACTTAATGTTGTTAGCACGAATAAAAGGGGAAAGGTAAAAAAATGCCAAACTAATTTTGGTGAGCTTTTCACAGCTTCCCTGGCTTTCTCACTGAACAGCAGTTATCATTCTTTTCCTCTCCTTTCTCTCCTCAACCCACTCGGTCAACTGTGACTACAATCACATTCCCTAAGTCCTGCATAGTAGACCAGAACCACACAGAGAGGAGGAGCGGCTTGAAGGAAGGGAAAATTTGTGTGTTTGCTTCCTCCTGCACTGTCCATTTGTCAAATAACTACCAATAGGACCTCAGCTCATTTCCTTCTTCTCTCCGGGAATATAATTTCCGTGACCTTCTCTTCATGGAAAAATGAGATGGGAATAAAAAATTTGATGGTCCAGATCATATATAGAAAAGTCTGTCCTGTCCAAGCACAAGGTACAAGTGAAGTCTGAGGAAGAAGGAGAGAGTGAAGCCAAGGGAAGGCAGATGGATGAAGCCTGTAGCTCCCGCCCCCATCCAGAGAGAGTCGTGGCCAGAATGGCAGTGGGGTTGACTCTGTCCAGAGCCGGTTTGCTGCGGTGACTGGTGGATGGAGCAGGCACTGTAGGTCCTGAAGGAGAGTGGAATGGCCTCTTAGAAAGCCAAAGTTTGCCTCTTGTTTGGAGGAAGGGAACCTGTCCAGACCTGCCCTGGCTGCTGCTTCTTGGCTGCAGTTAGGCAGGATTCCCTAGTAGTTGCTAAGCCTGTTTCCCTCTCCATGCACATGGCTTAAGTTGGATTATAACCACCCCACCCCCGCCCATGCCTCTCTGTTAGTGTTGTTGTTGTTTTTTTTTTTTTTTTCCATCTTTTGTTCTAAAAGAGAGGCTTTCTTAACGTGGCCACAAACTTGCACAGTCTCTTTCAGTCTGCCTTCTCAGCCTCCCCTTGGCCCATCCTCACCTTGTCTGCCCCCGCTGCAGCTTCACTGGCCTTCCTTGTTCTTGGGCTCCCTGTGTTCTCTCCTGCCACGGGGCTCTTGCATGTGTGCTTCTCTCTGGCCAGGACCCTCTTCCCTCTCCCCTCGAGAATCCACTGGTGAAACAATGGAAGGCCTCTCTTCCTGTGTCAGCGACTGCATGTCAAGCTGAGACTCCTAGATCTGTAATTGGAATCTAATTTCCTCCAGGGATGGAACCACTCAGGATCTCTACTGCAGACTGAAGATGAAATCGCCCAGTATTGCAGGAGAAAGATGTGGCATTAACTTACTATTGAGATGCAATACTTGCCTCTTCCCAAATTGCCACATCTAATTTTCCATCTGAGGACAGTTAGCTTCTGAGTGATCTCTGTTGCATTTAGGAGAGCTGGTGGCTTATCATCACAATATTTATAAATGAATGAAGTAGCAGATAGAATGTCTTCATTCCTGTTCCACTAGCTTTTGCTCATGTGCCAGGATGTCCTGCGCGTCTCTGAGTGGGTTCACTCAAAGGGATTCTATGTGATCTTTTAACACATGGCAGCAGCAGAGTTGATGTGGGAAGCTGCTTTCATACAGTACCTCTGTTCAGGCTGCTCTCACTCGACACTGCCCACCTTTCTTAGCCCAAAAGATCCTTCCCTGCTGTGCTGCCCAGGCCATGGTGCCCATGCCGCTGGTCCCTCCCATCTTTCAAGGCCCATGGCAGGGCATCTCTGTGACGTATTCCTCTGACAACAGTAGTCTGCTATTATCTCCTTTTTTTGAACCATTTGTCCATTCCATTCACATACAACCTGGATATGCTGACTTGCCTGTGGTGTAGGGCTTGGCCTTTGTAGAGTAAGAACCATGTTGTCTCTCTCTTTGTGTGTCCCAAGGGCACACAGTAGGTGCTGGGTAAATATTCATTACTGCTGCTCAAGGCACTCAGTGAACACACAGAGTACTTGGTTGCTTAAGATTTACCTACAGTGATGGAAAGTGACTCTTCTCTTCTTTCTCTCTAGTTACAAATTATTCCCAAACTGCGTCCCATCCTTTGGGTTCCGCCATCTGCTGCCCCTTACAGACAGAGTTGACAGCTTCAATGAGGAGGTTCGGAAACAGAGGGTGTCCCGGAACCGTGATGCTCCCGAAGGAGGCTTTGATGCAATACTCCAGGCGGCTGTCTGCAAGGTAACTTTTCTTTCTGTTTCATCTTTACATGTGGGCGGGCGTTGGCCCTGACGGTAGGAGATGGCAGATTTTGAGCCACCCCAGCCTGTGGTTCGTGTCCATTCTTACATCCGAGGGTGAGCTCAGGGACCTTTGGGGAAACCTACAGCAGTAAAGTCAGCTGGAGCTCAGTGATGGGTCGGGGCGGGTGTATGTCTCTGTTTCAGGGTGTGGCCATGTGTGTGTGACGGGACGCTGTCTTTGCCAGAAGACAGCTGTTCTGCATTTATGCATTAGACTCTTGCTTCTTTTGGTGGGAAAAGGTAAAGTTCAAGCCCTATGCATGAGGCCTGTTGAGCCTTCTGGCCCAGTTTTGGCCAACCTTAAAGATTGCTGGATTAGCGAATCTGGCTGAAAAAGAGAACTGCATGTCATCTCAGGTTGCATTTCTATTTGTTTTTCTCCAGCTTTTCTGTGCTGTATGAATCCAGAGGGAGGACACAGACCTAGGTCAGAAATGAACCCATGCTCTGAGAGGTTCCAGTCCCAGTGAAATAGATAAATGGAACGTTGGTGATAGCTTTTTGTTTTAATTGAAGTATAGTTGACACATGGTGCATTAATTTCAGGTGTACAACATAGTGATTTGATAAACATATGTATTATGCTGTGTTCATCACAAGAGTAGCTACCCTCTGTCATCATAGTATGTGTTATAATACCACTGACTACATTCCCTATGCTGTGCCTTTGATCTCCGTACATTATTCTTCCCAGAACTGGAAGCCCATACCTCCCACGACCCTTCACTCATTTGGCCCATTCTCCCACTGCCCTCCTCTCTGGCAATCATCAGCTTGTTCTCTGGGTCTATTTCTGCTTTTTGTTTATTTGTTTGTTCATTTGATTTGTTTTTTAAATTCCACATGTAAGTGACATCATATGGTATGTGTCTTTCTCTGTCCGACTTCTTTCATTTAGCGTTATACCCTCGAGGCCCATCCATGTTGTTGCAAATGTCAAGATATCATTCTTTTTTTGTAGCTGAATAATATTCCATTATATGTGTATGTGTGTGTGCACACACCATTTCCTCTTTATCCATTCATCTCTCAGTGGACACTTGGGGTGTCCCCATATCTTGGCACTGTAAATAATGCTGCATTAAACATAGAACACATAGATCTTTTCAAGTGTTTTCATTTTCTTTGGTCAATACAGTAGTAGAATTACTGGATGATATGGTATTTATATTTTTCACTTTTATATATATGATTTTCCAGTGGCTCTACCAATTTCTATTCTCACCAACAGTGCATGAGAGTTCCTTTTTCTCCACATCCGCCCTGACACTTGTTAGGTAATAACTTATTCCTAAACTAGTTTTCTACTATCAAAACAACTCAATAACAGCAAGATTTTTAAAAAATATCACTCTTGAATTTGCCATTCCAACACATACTTTCACAATTTTTTCAGAGTGCTCATCACTGAGCATGCCCTCTTGAAAATTTCGGTGGCTCAGCAGTAGGGCAATCGCTGGGACCCCCATGTTTGGGGGAGGGGCTAAAACTCAGTTTGGAGAGGCTGCTGTTCGTTTACCAAGTGGTAAGCACTTAATTAACCACTTACATAGTTTCTGACCTCAGCACGTGTCCAGTGTGTCACAGACCCACTTTTTCTCCACTCCATCCTTGACCTGGTGATAAGAGAGCCACAGTTGTCCTTTCTGAAATAAAAAACTGAAATGGTAGACAGGGAGGGATAAGGGGAAGGAAAAAATGGGAAGAAAGCGTAGTCGTCTGCGGTTCCCTTCTTGGTCCCCCTGCAGCTCTGTCGTCATTGACTGTGTTCTCGGGGCCACCCCTAGAGGAGATGGCCTTGCGGTGGCTGCGCCTCCCTTCCTGGCTGCTGGGCCAGAGCTAAACAGTTTGGTTCAGAGGCCTCTGGTGGTTTGTAGCAGCCCAGGAAAGCCAGACGGAACATGGCTGGAATGTGTTCAGCTCTCAGTCTTTACAGTGTGTCACAATATAGGCCATTTATGGATTTGCTTCAGAAAGAAAAATTACATTTTTGACTGGCATTCAGACATTGATCATATGAGGCGTTGTCTTCGCAGATATTCTGTCGAATCTCCTTCTTGGCAGGGACAAATAGTGCAGGGAAAACAGGATCCCTCTCATCTATCTCCCCAGCTCGAGGATTTTGTGGATTTTCTTTTTATGGGGAAGGAAATCATCCTTAGGGCTTGAGGGAAAGAACTCAGTGACAAAACAAAGCCATGTCCAGTTATGTTAATTCTGATAGAGTGATCGGAAAGGCCACGGTTGAATGCCTGAGGCACAGTGGTCTCCGAGAAGCCGCAGGATCTACTCTTGTGTTTACAGAACCTTCCCATACCACCCCAAGCCCATGCAAATCTTCTTCCCTTTGAAAACTCAGTATATCAACACTCCAGCATTTCAGAGATGCTGGCAGATTTCTTAAACCACTGTGTGAATGTACTGTGTGAATTATTGCTCACTTTATGAGCGTATTTCAGTTTTAGGTGTTGACATTTTCCTCTTCTTCCCACCATGGCCTTTGCAATGGCGAGTACCTGGAAGGTTCCTAACTGCTGGGAATTATGTAGTCTATGAGCCAGCAGTGGCTCTCTTAGTATTTCTTTTCATGTGTACTGTCAGTTTCTGCTTGGGGACATTTCATGCAGTTTTTTCTTACTTGGAATCACCTATTTATAACAAATGTCATCTTTCCTAGTTCACCACACCCTTACTTATAGAAGCCATATATTGGAAGTAGATTTTGGCTTACCTTTTGATAAAAGACCATGTAGCAATCATACCCTTAAAGGACATTTAAAGATCTGAATAATTCTTTTTTTTTTTTATTTTTTTAATTTTATTTTTTTAAATTTACATCCAAATTACTTAGCATATAGTGTAACAATGATTGCAGGAGTAGATGCCTTAATGCCCCTTACCCATTTAGCCCATCCCCCCCAACCCCTCCAGTAACCCTCTGTTTGTTTTCCATATTTATGAGTCTCTTCTGTTTTGTCCCCCTCCCTGTTTTTATATTATTTTTGCTTCCCTTCCCTTATGTTCATCTGTTTTGTCTCTTAAAGTCCTCATATGAGTGAAGTCATATGATATTTGTCTTTCTCTGACTAATTTCACTTAGCATAATACCCTCCAGATCCATCCACGTAGTTGCAAATGGCAAGATTTTATTCTTTCTGATTGCCGAGTAATACTCCATTGCACATATATACCACATCTTCTTTATCCATTCATCCATCGATGGACATTTGGGCTCTTTCCATACTTTGGCTATTGTTGATAGTGCTGCTATAAACGTTGGGGTGCATGTGTTCCTTAGAAATAGCACCCCTGTATCCCATGGATAAATGCCTAGTAGTGCAATTGCTGGGTGGTAGGGTAGTTCTATTTTTAGTTTTTTGAGGAACCTCTGTACTGTTTTCCAGAGTGGCTGCCCCAGCTTGCATTCCCAAGGATTTGAATAATTCTTGATAAAGTAAGAGAGGAAGGGAAAGCAAGTAATAAAACAGCATAAACATATGATCCTACTTGACAAACAAAAGAGAGAAGAATGTGGAAAAGATTGGAAGTATATAGACTGAAGTGTTAACAGTGGTTGTCTCTGGTGATAGGATTATGTGTGGTTTTTGTTTTCTCTGGTTTTTTTTTTAATTTTATATTTACCTACATTTTCACAATGATTTGGTATGATGTTTTTACTTTTTTTTTTTTTTTTTAATTAGAGAGAGAGAGAGAGCAAGAGAGAGCACTTGAGTATGGAAGGGGCAGAGAGAGAATCCCAAGCAGGCTCCGCACTGTCAGTGCAGAGCCCAACGTGGGGCTCAGTCTCACAAACCTTGAGATCATGACCTAAGCCAAAATCAAGAGTTGGATGCCTCACCAACTGAGCCACCCCAGTGCCCCTGTTTTTTTTTTTTTTTTTTTTTTTTTTTTTTACTTATAATGAAACAGCTCAAACATATGGAAGTAGAACAGTGAAATTAAACCCACGTACCTGTTGTCCATCTTTGCCAGTTACCAACTCCTAGACGATCTGATTTGTGTGCCTAACCACTCTCTCCCATTATTTGAAGTAAATCCCAGATACCATTTATTTCAATGATATTTAGACTTGTAATAATAATTAGATTTTGAGAGTTGTTTTTTTAAGAGTCCTAAGCATTTCTTACTTTGTTTACTGAGTTTTCTGCTGCCTCCTGATTTGGGCAGATTAAAGGTGCTTCCACTGAATCCTGCAAACTGACTGTGACAGAGCCCACAGGCCTGTGAGCTCTGGCTGGAGAGTGGTATCAGGAAGGCTGGAGCTGGCTGGGCAGCGCGTGTGCCCCCCCACCCCCCCAACCTCTCCCCGTGCTCCTACCTCCCCTGAAGGGAGCGACCCTGAGCCCTTGGAGATGATAAGCAGGCCTGTGTCGCAGCTCACAGGGGGCTCTTTGTTCTGGTTTCCTTCTTGCTCTGGTTTTCCTGGGATAGACTGTTAGTTATCAACTTGTGTGATTTAGGAGTATGTTCATATGACTGGCCCTAAATCCCACCTCTGTGGCCCACTTTATATTTCTTAGAAAGCTGTTCTTTGCAAAAAGAAGGAAACTGTTTCTATGTAGGATTCCATTTAGGACAAGGACCCTGATTCTACGAGTGGGAGGAAGTCTTTATCCCGCTCAGGGCACATTGCTGTGAGAGGTCATTTAACAGTGTCCACAGCTAAGGGACACCTCTGTCATCAATGCAGGCATTTTTTCCGCAACACATTGTATCTGGCTAGGCCAGATGAGGGAATGCTCCTGCTCTTAATTTCTTATCCTTACCTAGAAATCTATTCTTGAACCTTCCTTGGTCAAAATAATAATTTCCCTTTACTACTTTTCTTGTTCTTCCAGAACTTTCTAGAAGTTGACTGTAAGTTGTTTATTCTGAAATTGTGTGGATAAAAATGTGATGAGTGGTTCAGACTGGAACAAGGACTGCTTTCCTGCTCTCCCTAAACTGGGCCTGTCCCTGGCCTCGGGTGACAGGGGAGGGGTGGCCGAGGTCTTCTGCCTTCCAGGTTGCCAGTCACCACTTTGCTGTTGTTCGTGCTTAAAGAAGCGACCTGCCAGTTTGAGCTTGGCTGGGTGCATCCTGGCCGCACAGGGTTCTATGGGCTGCTTTCAACAGTTAGACAAGAAAATAAGATCTTTGCCACCCAGTACGTTCCCCTTTTTGTTTCAGCATCTAGAACCTCCACATCCTTCAGGCAGACTTCCTGTTTGAACCTTGATTCTCTAATTTTGTATTGTATGTTAGATTTTTAAACCATTGTATATCCTCTCAGAAATAGGTGGATGAGTGAGTCTCAAAGCAAACAAAGGAAGTTTACATGCTGAGTAAAAAGTCTGCAGCATGATCTGAGTCCTTTATTCCTTCGCTGGTGTGAGCATTCTGATCTAAAATGGAGACCCGGCTGCAGAATTGCTGGGGGGACAGCTTTACCCTGGCAAGACTTTCTGTAGGAATGCAAATTCTGTGGACCTCTAGAAACAGAATAATTGCTGCCCTTGCTCACCCCTCATCCATGCTCCAGATGTTTTACATACATTATCTCTGATGCTCACAACAGCCCCTCAGTGTATTGGCAGTGGGGGCTGTCCCCTGCTTATGGAGAAGGAAACGGAGTAGGACAAGGATTCATGAAACTTACTGTTAATAAGGAGTAGAGCCATAATTTGAACCAGATCTGATTGATTCTGAGGCCCATGCTCTGTTACCTGGTACCTGGTGCTTTGGGAAGTAGTGACAGTACCCTGCAGAGCAGGGAAGCTCAACTTAGAGTCATGTTGTCCTAATCAAGCTAAGCCTGCTGCTAACTGACTCTGTGGAGGCCAGCTGACCTCTCTGGGCCGCAGAGCATCTGGAAAATGCAAGGAGGTGGGAATGGAAGGGAGATCTCTAGGATGCCCTCCATTGGGCTGGTCGGTGCTATTTTTCATAAAGGACTCCTCCCCTTTTGCTCAGAGCCCTTGATTTTGCCTTTTTGGTCACTCCCTGTTCAGTCTTGAGCCTCAGGCCAGGGAGGGGCTGCCACAGGTACCTATAGAGGTTGGAAAATTCCCCATCCCTGGAATCAGGCACTGCTAGAAGTTTCTACTCTGCCCCCTCCCCTGTCCCAGCCTCCCACAGAGTTAATTTGAGGTTTTTTTGTTTGTTTTTGTTTTTACTTGTTGCCTGATTTCTTTTGTTTATTTATTTATGTATTTATTAGGAACTTTTTTTTTTCAAGTTTATTCATTTTGAGAGAGAGAGGATGAGCAGAGGAGGGAGAGAGAGAGAGGGAGAGAGAGAGAGAATTCCAAGCAGGCTCCACACTGTCAGCGCAGAGCCTGACATGGGGCTCAGTCAGGAACTGTTGAGATCATGACCTGAGTTGTAATCAAGAGTCAGACGCTTAACCTTAACTGACTGAGCTACCCAGGCACCCCGCCTGATTTCTTTTAGACCTCAGACTTGCATTGTTTTTCCAAGCATGAGTTGAGAAATGTATGGAATTCCTTGAAGAAGGCAGCCATCCCTGACACTTCATGTCACCTGAAAAGGAGTCCCTAACGTGTTCTGTTTTCTCACCATCTGGGTTATCTGTCAGCATGCGTGCACTGCTTCTGCTAGCGGATTGCACCAAGTTTGGGGGGCTTGTTCCAGCCCCAACCTGCTTGCTCTTCCTCCGGCTCAGTGTCTTGGTGAAACACCATGAAAGTATTGAACTTCCTGTGGCCCAGTGAAGCTTTAGGGGCCATGTGTGCAGGTATGCACGTCTTCTGCCCATGCCCATGCAGCTTTTTTGCCAGAGGTGGTGAAAGTTTCTCTTGGCTTTCTATTTTGCAGATGTTTGTGGCTTAATGTGCATTTTTTAATCACTTGACTGTGTCCGGCCCTGAAGTGACGTTTCCTTGTTCTGCCTCGTGCCCATGAACTGTGTTTGGGTATTACTACCCTGCTGACAGCTGCTTATTGACACAAGGGATGGGAACTGACTGAGTTACAATTCAGAACTGTCACCAGGGCACGGATGAGAGTTTTTGTCTCTTGGTCCTCCAGCATAAGCCTGTGTTCCCTGTGTTGAGGGTGTTTTACACCCCTTGGCTCACTTGACTAATGATATGGCAGGAAAGAAACACCCTGCAGAAAGGTTAGAAGGCCCCTTCGATGACTGAGGCAATATTTCCAAATCTGGTTAGAATGTCAGTTTTGATTTCAAGCGATGGGCTCCTCTGTGCTTTATATGTCCATTTGGCAAAGAGGCAAAGAGACAAAGATTTATTCTCAGGCTCTTCTGGAACTGCTCTCTCCCCAAACCTCTCACCCCTGGCCTCTGCATTCCAGCCAAATGACCTTGAATCAGTTACTCTGACTATGGAGCCCTTTGCACATGCTATTTCCTCTCTTTGGAATACTCCTCCCCTATATTCCTGCTTCTTTCTTTCTTTCTTTCTTTCTTTCTTTCTTTCTTTCTTTCTTTCTTTTCCTTTTTTATTAATAAACTTTATTTCATTTCAGAGCAGATTTAGGTTCACAGCAAAATAGAGCATAAAGTACAGTGTTTCATATAATTCCTGTCCCTGAACCCCCCCATTCCAGCCCCATGGCCCCCCCACCATCAACATCCCTCACCAGAGTGGTATATTTATTATAGTCCATGAACATCATTGTCAGCCAGAGTCCATAGTTAACTTCTGGGTTCACTCTTGGTATTGCATGTTCTGTGGGTTTGGACAAATGTACAATGACATGTATCCACTACTGTTCTATCCTACGGAACAGTTTTACTGCCCTAAAAATCTTTACTTCTCTTCCTCCTTCCTTCCTTCGTATCCCCAAACCTGCTTTCTTGGAATGTGTAGTCTCTGCCTACTTCTGTTTTGGACCTCTACTTGTCTATGTGTCAGGGAAGACTTCCCTGATTGAGCCTTCTGATGAGGTCAGAGCACAAAGCCCTTGGTCACAACTACTTCAGTAGCCATTTTGTTTTTATTTGGGCCACTCCTTGAGTGATGTCTACCTCCTCTCTGAGACAGTAAGCCCCCTGAAGGCAGGGACCCCATCTCTTTTCTCACTGCTGTATTTCCCTGGCACCCAGCACATTGCCTGGCACATAACAGGCCCTCTTTAAACATTTGGTGAATAAACAGATGCTTTGTTCTCACAGATTCCTTTATGCTTCTGAGTTCAGGAACCCACAGGTCACCTGGCTCCAAGCCCGTTCACCCGCCTGTTGTACCAGGCTGCCTCCATGGCATTTACAGTGCTACGTGGACATCCACTGAAGAGAACCAGATGCCATTAGCTGGCAGGACTTTCCAACTCAGCCTAGTCAGTGTATACTGGCAGGTATGGTGGGGAAAGCTAAAGAAAGATGGGGAAAAGTCCCTATGGCTTCTGATTTGAGCTTATAGGGGTTTGATTTGAGCTTGTAGATCCACCGGAAGGTTATAAACAACCGGTTTGTAAACATTAGAGGGAGCCACATGAAGTTACTGATATTTGACAATCAATGATATTTGATACTTGACTACTAATAATTTTTCCTGCAAAAATAAGAACCTCATGTGGTTCAGCCATGCCAACATTCCAAATGTTTCTCTTCCATTCAGACTGGACTCTTTCATGGAGTCCACATCAGACATGCTGTATTGTGTGTTGTTGGGGCTTGGGCTCAAAGTAAATGTCTAAATCCTGACTCACAGGCCAAGATTTCTTTTCCCCAAGGAAAGAATTACTGCACTTTTGTCCTCCTTGTGTTTAACCACAGAAAAGATTTTTTTTTTAACTTTTCATTTGAAAAGTATGCATGGAAGCAGGAAAAACAACTAATGGGAACACGATTATTTTATAAAGTGCCCGAAATAGACTTGAATGTCAGCCTGGTAGAGGAAGCCAATCTCAGAACTAACCTCGGTTTTCCTTATGTGCCATGTTCGAATTCAGACTCGGTCCCCGTGTTCAGATCTGCTGTGGGGTCTGCCTACTGGCTGGTCAGGTCAGTCCTTTTTCCTTCTTCATTTCCTCCCCACAACTTGTTCTCTCCCCGAGTGCTTGCCCGAAAGGGTAACATACGGTGTTCCGTCATTACTTTTGAAGATCTGTGGAGTACTTACTGCGTGCAGGACACCGTGTTAGGTGCTGCGGGGATGCATAGATGAATGAGCCACAGCTCCTGTCCCTGTGCTCATGACTCTGATTGGATGACAGGTGCTTGTCCAACAACCTGAGATACCAGTGGAGCACACAGCAGAATGCACAGAGATGGCACCTTAGGAGCCGCTGACTGAATCACAGCATCTTCTCCTTCAGTGTCTCCCTTGGTCTCCCTGCCTCTTGGTTTCCAATGCTGATGATGTTATTGATTACCATTGGTTCAGTGCTTTCTGAGAGCCCAGCCTTATGCCATGTACTTCACAGGGCTTATTTTACTTAATCCTTTGAGTGTGGTTTTATTGTCCCCTTTTGATGAAGAAACAAGCCTAGAAAGGCAGAGTAATTTCTCAAGGTTGTTACAGCTAGAAATGACAGAGCCGGAGATGGAAACTGTACCTAGCCCCCTTGCTCTAAGGCCAGAGTTCTTAACCTTGACGTTAGAGTGCCTGCAGACTGTTGTGTTCACACCGGAGCAGAGCAGTGGGAGGCGTGTGCTTCCAAAGACAGCAAGTCCTCCTCTAAGGAACCATTACAATTTCCCAGGTAAGGAGGACTGGTACAGTCCCAGGAGAACACAGTTGCATATGCAAGTGTTCTCTGGAACTAAGAGTTTCCTGTTTATCAGGAAGCACTTATAACATGGCTCTGGCAGCCCTAAGCATTTTCCAGAGGGACCACTTGTACCGTCCCAAGGTCAGAATTCTGTTGGACCCCAGCCCTTTGAGCAAGCATGCTTATCTTTGACCGTGGCTTTATTATCTGTAAAATGGGGACTCTGATAATCTGCCTTCTCATTCATAATTCAGTGGTTCTGCTGTGGCAAGACACTTTTTCAGATGGTGGGTCTTTTCCAGCGATAAGGGGGCATGTGGCTGGTGACTCTTCAGTGACAACTGAGGCCCATGTGTTGTATTAATACCTTTATGTTGGGTGAGCATTCACTTTAATTAGATTGCCCTTGAGATCAGAACACTCAGTCATTTAAAGCTAGTGCTTCCATCTTCACTGAAAATGCCCCTGGAATGATGTATTGACTTCAGGCCACCTTGGGGTTTGAACACCATTTACCAAAGAGTGTTGTGAGTATCGCCTCTGAACAAGCAGGCCAGCCCACATTCAGGCAGGCATCCATCAATGTTTCCTAAGGCAGCCGAGCAGGGACATCAGCTTTTCCACATTCCCACGAACCAGCATTTCAGGCCCTTCCTGGCACTTTCCCGTACGGGCGTCATTGAGGCTACCCTCATCGCTTCACATGCCCTGCTGTGGTCCTTGTGTGTAAGCAGGTCACTATGAAATGGATCTGGGGACTGACATGCTTAATTTGAGCTAGTCAGAAGATTCAGCTGCCAAATGCAACACCAGAGTCCCAGCCCTGCTTTCCTCTGTGAGCTCAGATCACATCTCAGGAACTGCATAGGCCCCGGGGGCTGTGTTTAAGATGGACATTGACTGTGAGAGAGTGGAAGAGGGTGAGTAAGTGGATGGTGCTGGGCTTGGAAGCCATATCTTAGAGGGAATGGTTAAAGGTTACCCAGGAAGAGAGATACCTGGAGAAAAGCATAGGTGACCTCAGACATCGTCATAGAAGGGGGAATAGACTCCCCTGGCTATTCAGGGGTGGGGAGGTGCTAGGATAGCTGCAGGGAAGCAGGTTTGAGTTCAAGGCAAGGAAGAATTCTCTAACAAAGATCTCTGCTCTGCAGTGGAGCAGGCTGCCAGATGCCAGATGGGGCAGTGACTGTGTGTGTGGGCCCCCTGCCCACGTAGTGGGGGCACCAGAGGAAAGCTCCATGTACTGGACAGGAGCGAGGACAAGATAACCTCTGGGTTCCTTCCAAACTGCAGGTGCTATATATTTCCTCTGAGTCAGTTTTTGGGCCCAGTAGCCCCTGGTGTGTTTGTTCTGGAGTAGCCCCTTCTAGCTTGTTTTCTGTTACTCTCAGCAGTGTACCCTCTCAGCCGCCTTTGTATTTGGCTGCCATGACCGTGAACCCTATCATGCACACTCACTTGTGTGCCAGGCACAGCTTACTTTGACCTGGTGCCTAAAAAAGCTTTCCCTGCTCCCAGTGGCTTTGCCACAGAGCCACCTTGCCATGACGTAAAAGTCTAGGTACAGTGGGGGAGCTGTTAAGAGGGACCCAGGGACAGACTGGAAGTGGACAAGGGAGATGGAAGCCTATTTTTGGTCCCTTGAGTGACCTTCCTCCTTTGTCAGACCTTGCAGTCCCGGATTACGACAGAGAAACCACATCCTCTACTGCCCAGTTCCCGTGCTGTCCTGGGCCAGATGTTAGAGGTAAACAAACCAAGTTTGTCTTCACCCTGGGGAGGAGCCAATTTTTATTTATTTTCTCAAAGCTGGGAAGACCTGGTCTAGTATCTCTGTTCCTGCTTCCCCATTTCTTGGACTCCGGCCTCCTCTTCACCGTTGCACAGAGCCCCAGGTTCCCCTGGCTGACTTCCAGGCCTGGCTGCCTGGGGCTGTCCCAGGAACCATCCCCAGTGACTGCCTGGCCTCGCCCCTCTCCTGCTCTTGCAGCTCCTAGCAGACGGCAAGCGATTCGATAGCTCTTAACTCTTCCCATATTTGGGGGTTTCAAATAAGGTGTTTGCTAGATTGGAAAGCGTACGTGGAGCTGGTGGTACCATGAGTGTCATGATCGAAGACTTCTAACCTGGCCAGGGAGGGTGTTGGTACCCAGCTCTGATTCTGTCTGTGTGTTCGTTTGCTCCTTTTTCACTGAGTGCTGAGCCTGTGCTGGGCACAGTGCTCTTGTGATTCTGGGGCTTGGGTCCTGCACCCCTTTCTCTTTTCCCTCAGCCCCAGATCTTTGCTGCTTTCTGAGGACAAATTCCCCACCCACTGAGCTTTCCACCCTGGGAAAGAGTTCTTTGGCCCCAGCCCTGGTCAGGCCGGTTGGTCCCCATAGAACTAGGAGGTCTGCCTTCTGGGATGTGGATGGAGTCAGAGATTTGGGGCTTGGTGACGGTTCTCCCAGCCACAGTCTGTGGATGGCTGTGTGTCACATAGTATGGTCACCTACCCATGTGTGTTGCCTGCCTGGAACAGCTGGAATACACGGGGTGACAGTCATACCTCCCTGGCAGAGTGCAGGTGGGTGGCCAGGAGGAAGGCGAGCCTCAGGCTATGCCTGCTAACCTGGTGTGTTAGGAAGTGAAGAGAAAACTCTGGAAATTGTACATAGCATTGTCCAGGGGCTCTGGTTCAACACAGGAATTGCCTGTAAGAGAGAATTGACAGTTTGGGGCAGGCCTGGTGCTGTCATAGAACCAGAGAAAGAAGATAAAAAAGATAATTCCAAGGTTTCTAAAGAAGGCATGTGATCGCCCCATTGTCAGAAATGGGGATGCCTGGAGGGGCGGTTGATCTGGGGGTAAATGTGGTGCCGCGTCTTCCGATTAGTTGAGTTCCAGGTCACAGCAGACACTTTGGTTTTCGGCGCAGACCTGGGAGTAAAGCTCAGGAGAAAGGTCAAGTGCGGGCTGTGATTGTGAGTCATGCAAGTAAATCTCCACAAAGGGAGATGGAGGGGTGGGGAATGTTATCTCTGACCTCATCCACCTGCCGGGAGAGCAGCCAGAGGGGCAGGGGTAGGACAGTGCAGGGGGCTCACAGGAGTTCCCAGTCAGTGCAGAGGCCGCAAGAGTGAGGCCCAAGGCCATGGGATTAATTCTTATCCTCGGCTGCACATTAGGCTCATCCAGGGAGCCTAAAAACCCTAAGGGCAGGGTGGCAGATTGGCCCAGTTAGGTCAGGACCCCTGGGCATTAGTATTGGTGAGGCTCCCTAGAGGGCCCTAAAGTGCAGCCAGGGCAGAGAACCCTGTGTGCATGAGGGAGGAAGACAGGATCCAAGAACTGCTGTCTAGGGGTCACGTGGAGAAGTCTGATTATAAGGAATTGAGGAGAGGAAATAGAGGCCATAAATCTGCCAGTCTTACAAGGAGAAAGAAGCAAGTGAGATTGGCAGAGTAGCCGGGTCACAAAAAGGGTTATTTTAATTGGCTCACGAGCATGTATTTTAGGCACATGGATGGGAACCAGAAGAGAGACTGAGAGAACAACTTCTCCAAAGAGGGTGGGCTGTATGAGCTGTGTTTCCTTGGGGTGGAAAAAGCACTTCTTCTTTGGGGGCAGACAGATCAGAGATGCCAGGAGGATGCCCCTGTGACTGGAAGCCATCCTCAGGCTGTGGGACCAGACACTTTGAGCCACTGGGAGTAGATGAGGAGGCAAGACCCGTTATCTGTTTCTTTCGGTGATGAAAAAGGCAAGGTCACCTCCTGAGCGAGTGTGGGCACTAGGGGCTTGAAGGCTGAAACAGACCTTGTGGTGAATTTGATGCAGGTCTGAGCATCAAACAAAGAGAAGTTAAGTGAATCGTGACCTTGGCCAGATGCCGGATTTCTTGCTTCTGAGTCTGGTACATATCCGTCCCGCCCAGCCCCTGACATTTTCATCTAAGGGCTGACTTCAGTGACATTTAATGAAATTGGCTTTTTTTAGAAAAATGTTTATTTATTTTTGAGAGGGAGAAAGTACGCAAGCAAGCAGATGAGGGACAGAGAGAGAGGGAGACAGAGGATCTGACGTGGGCTGTGCACTGACAGCAGAGAGCCTGATGCAGGGCTCAAACCCACAAACCATGAGATCATGACCTGAGCCAAAGTTGGACACTTAATTGACTGAGCCACCCAGTGCCCCAAATGAAATTGGCTTTTAAATTTTTGTTTTTACTCTGAGACATGGAGAAAATTTAGCTAAATAAATAGGTTTGGTTTCACTTAAAATAATTTTTTTTTAAGAGAAAATATATTCAATCTAAAAATATAGAAAATGCAGATAAGCAGAAAGGAGAATAAACATCACCCATAAACCTACAGTCCAAAGATAAGATTGTATGCTTCTGAATTACGGACATAAGTCACAGATTCTCAAGTCCAGGGAAATACTGATGATGATCACTGTCAGTTTGTAGTTGCCTACCACATACAGTCACGGAGCTGGGTGTTCCTCCTCTGTTTAATCTTCTCATCACCCTATTTTATTGCTACTTTTATTATCATCTCCATTTTATAGAAGAGAAGCTGGCCTGGGAGGATTGAATAACTTGCCTAGGCCAGAAGGACAAGCTGAGGCAGGTGTAGGGCTAACCTGAGACTGGCCAGACCAGCCCCTAACTGCTACTCGATAGTGTCACCAAACAAAAGAACATGTGTGAGTGGTATTCCCAGCACATTACTGACATCAGTCTATTCGTGTAAATTCTTGTAATAAGAGACTTTATGAGCAAACCAAGTCTTCTTTAAATGAAAGAGCTTCAGTGAGGTATACTTGATGTATAATACACTACACGTATTGAAAGTGTACAGTTTGAGAAGTTTTGACATGTTTACACCTGTGAGAGATATGTACATACATACATACATATATATGTACATATATGTGTATATATATATATATATATATATATATATATATATATACCATGATCAAGATAATGAACATATCCTTTCCCTCACAGTGAGCATTTATGCTTCTTTGTCATTTGCTCCCTCCTGTGCCTCCTATTCCTCACCCCAGGCAGCTACTAATTTGCTTTCTCTCACTATACATTAGTTTGCATTTGCAAAAATTGTATATATCCAGTATAAATACTTATTTAGCCTGGTTTATTTCACTGAGCACAGTTATTTTGAGATTTATCTGTGCCGTCAAGCGTCTCCATCCTTTCCTTTTGTCACTGAGTAGGATTCCTTTGCGTGGATGGACCACTTTTTGCCTATCTGTTCTGTCCTGTTGGTAGATGTTTGGGTTGTTTTGGATGGCTGGTAGTTTTTGCTTATTACAAACAGAGCTGCTGTAAGTGTGTTCGAGTGTTTGTATAGATGTTTGCTTTTATTTCTTTTATCTCTAGACTTGGGAGTGGATTTACTGGGTCATCTGGTAGGTGTTTAACTTTTCAAGAAACTGCCAGACTGTTTTCCAAAGTACACATAGCATTTTACATTCCTAACGGCTGTGTGTGACTCCACATCTACATCAACATTTGGTGTGGTTGGTCTTTTCACTTTCAGCCATTCTATCAGGTGTGTGGTAGGTAGAATCTCATTGTGGTATTAATTCAAGGCTTTAAAGTTTTTTCCATGTTTATTTATTTCTTGTGAGAGAGAACGAGCATGAGTGGGGGAGAAGCAGAGAGAGGTAGAGACAGAATCCCAAGTAAGTCTTCACGACGCCAGCACAGAGCCTGATGTGGGCTTGATCTCACAAACCCATGAGGTCGTGACCTGAACTGAAATCAAGAGACAGACACCTAACTGACGGAGCCACCCAAGCACCCCAATTCAAGGCTTTTAAAAACTTTTCAGTATGCAATACTTCATAGTCCCTACAATGATTGTGGAGCCTCCCACATCAAGTAGTGAAAGGTGAAGAGAAGAAATGTAGAAATTATTACCAGTCTTCTTTTTATTTTATTTTATTTTATTTTATTTTATTTTATTTTATTTATTATTTTTTTAAATGTTTTATTTATTTTTGAGACAGAGAGAGAGCATGAACAGGGGAGGGTCAGAGAGAGAGGGAGACACAGAATCTGAAGCAGGCTCCAGGCTCTGAGCTGTCAGCACAGAGCCTGACGTGGGGCTTGAACCCACGGACCGTGAGATCATGACCTGAGCCGAAGTCAGACGCTTAACCGACCGAGCCACCCAGGCGCCCCTATTACCAGTCTTAAGAGTAATAATTATAGGGGCGCCTTGGGTGGCCCAGTCGGTTAAACGTCCAACTTCGGCTCAGGTCATGATCTCACTGTTTGGGAGTTTGAGCCCCCCACTGGGCTCTGTGCTGACAGCTCAGAGCCTGGAGCCTGCTTTGGATTCTGGGTCTCCCTCTCTCTCTGCCCCTCCCCAACTCACACTCTGTCTCTCTCGCTCTCAAAAATAAATAAACATTAAAATTTTTTAAAAAAGTAATAATTACAGATCCTTTTTGTAGCCTCTCATGTGCTGAGGGCTTTTTAATACAATTATGTCTAAACCTAGCATCAACCCTGCAAAATAGGATTTTTTCCATGTTACAGATTAAGAAAGCAAGGCTGAGAGAGGTGTCCCAGTTAGCGCAAAGCATATTTGAACTTAGCCTCATCTGTTCGAAAGCTCATGTCCTCTGGCTCCCCACACCATACTGCATTTTGTAGTTATTCTTTCTTTAAAAAACAAAACAAAACATAATCTATTTTCCCACTGTTGCCTTCTGCTCCAAACATGGAATACAGAACTTAAGCCTTCAAGATAGTCTAGGCGGACAGTAGGAAAATTCTTTCTAATGTAAATTCTCTATGGAGTCACTGCTTAAAAAATCTCTCAGCCCAAAAGCCTGGGTTACTGAATGAGGAGGTTCTGACTCGTGCTCTGCAGCCCAGCCTCTGGGCCATCACTTACATAACAGGAGTCCACTTCAGGGAAAACAGAATTATTATTATTATGCTGTGCCATTCTTCATCTGTAGAGCTATTTCTGTGTCAGATGCCACCTTTCAACTTGACAGACATTTATCTTGGACCCAACAATCATTAGTGGAGAGCCTACTAAGTACTTGAATGAATTCTCTCGGTCACGCACACGCGTGCACGCACACACACATGCACACACACCCTGCACCATCCTCTCCTCCTGTATGATTGGGTAGTTTCGCTTTGTGAGAAGCAGATCATCTGAATCTGGCTTCTCTGGCCCTTGCTAGTGCAGTGACCTTGGACTGGTTACTTAATGCCTCTGACCACCAGTTACCTCATCTGCACGAGGGCAGTATTTTACCTGCTTTACAGAGGTGGTGATGAAGATGAAGTGGCATGGTGGAGGTGGAGTAAGTATTAAGTTTTATTATTCCTGGTTTCCTATCAAGAAAAAAGCTTTTGAAGTGTTAACTCATTAGGTCAAAGCTACATGAGTAATTAGGGGTGGCAACAACATTCCAGAGCCTGTCCTGGGGCACCTGGGTTCCACATTGTTCTGTGTCCTTGTTGCCAGCTTCCATTATGTTCCTGTAAGTCCTCTGGGAAGCTGTTGTGGAGCAAAAGGAGACTGAAACAGTTAAACAGCAGACCAGCAGCATTCAAAACCCAGTCTTGTGAAAGTAATACTTGCTTCTGAAAGATAGTTGGGGGGAAAAATGGGAAAAAAGAGAAAGATGTTGCCTGTCATCTCTACCCCAACCACATGATGGTGTATTTTGTTTCAATCTCTCTTTCTCTCTCTCTTTTTTTTTTATATGAAATTTATTGTCAAATTGGTTTCCATACAACACCCAGTGCTCATCCCTACAGGTGCCCTCCTCAGTGCCCATCACCCACCCTCCCCTCCCTCCCACCCCCCCATCAACCCTGAGTTTGTTTTCAGTTTTTAATAGTCTCTTATGGTTTGGCTCCCTCCCTCTCTAACTTTTTTTTTCCCTTCCCCTCCCCCATGGTCTTCTGTTAAGTTTCTCAGGATCCACGTAAGAGTGAAAACATATGGTATCTTTCTCTGCCTGACTTATTTCACTTAGCATAACATTCTCCAGTTCCATCCATGTCGCTACAAAAGGCCATATTGCCACACCCGAAAAACAAATAATCCAGTGAAGAAATGGGCAGAAGACATGAATAGACACTTCTCTAAAGAAGACATCTAGATGGCCAACAGGCACACGAAAAGATGCTCAACGTCGCTCCTTATCAGGGAAATACAAATCAAAACCACACTCAGATATCACCTCACGCCAGTCAGAGTGGCTAAAATGAACAAATCAGGAGACTATAGATGCTGGAGAGGATGTGGAGAAAGGGAACCCTCTTGCACTGTTGGTGGGAATGCAAACTGGTGCAGCCACTCTGGAAAACAGTGTGGAGGTTCCTTAAAAAATTCAAAATAGATCTACCCTATGACCCAGCAATAGCACTACTAGGAATTTACCCAAGGGATAGAGGAGTGCTGATGTATAGGGGCACTTGTACCCCAATGTTTATAGCAGCACTTTCAACAATAGCCCAATTATGGAAAGAGCCTAAATGTCCATCAACTGATGAATGGGTCTTACTCTCTTTTTAGTAGAAAGTAATGCTCATCTCTTACATGGTTTGTAATCACACTGCCATTAAAGTATACTTCGTCTTCCAGCTAACATTATACCTGTTGGCCATAAGGTCATACTTTTTATGAACATAATTTCTGTTGGCCAGAGAGAAGATACCTCCATTTACTTAACCATTCCTAAACAAGATCCCTTTTTGTCACTACTAGTGAAAATATTGCTGTGCATATTTCAGAATACTTCTTGCAGAGAGAGTTCTTGAAGTAGAATAATTGAGTCAAAAGATGTATACGTCTTTAAGGGAATTTTTGGTTATGGAGGGATAGTTTACACAGAGGGTCCCTCCAGGTTATGGAGGGATAGTTTACACAGAGTAAAATTCACCTTTTTAGGCTAAAGTCTTCTAGCCACCCCCACAATGAAGATAGAGATTATTTCTAGAACCCTTGAAAGTTTCCTAGCATCCCTTTGTTGCCGACCCCTCCCTTTACTCTCAGCCTTTGGCAACTACCAATTTGTTTCTGTCCCTATATTTTTATCTTTTCCCAAGTATCACATGGATGGAGTTAGACAGTAAGTTGCCTTTGGAGTCAGGCTTTTTTCACTTAACATAATGCTTTGGAGATTCATCCAAGTTGTATGTGTCAGTAGTTTATTCTTTTTTTTTTTTTTTTTTTTTTCCAGAACAGTATTTCATTGTGTAGATGTACTACATTGTGTCTCTCTGTAAACCACTTGATGCACATTGTTTCTGGTTTTTGATGATTATGAATAACTGCTATAATAAGTATTTACATTGAGGGGTGCCTGGGTGGCTCAGTCAGTAGAGTATGCAACTCTTTTTTCTTTTTTATAAATTGATTTTTTAAATTTATTTATTTTGAGAGAGAGAGAAAGAATGAATCCCAGAATCCCAAGTAGGCTTTCCATCAGCAGCATGGAGCCTGATGCAGGGCTCAAACCCACAACTGTGAGATCATGACCTGAGCCGAAACCAAGAGTCAGACTCTTAACTGACTGAGCCACCGACACCCTGAGTATGCGACTTTTGATTCAAAAGGGTTTAAGCCCCACGTTGGATATAGAGATAACTTAAAAATAAAATCTTTAAAAATATAAAGCTGCGTAGAAATTTTCATGTGAGCATAAATTTTCATTTCTCTTGGGGTTGATGGTAAGTGTATGTGTAACTTTATAAGAATCTGTCAAACTGTTTGCAAAGTTGCTGAGACTTTTGTATTCTCATTAGCAATTATGAGAGTTCCAATTTCTCCACACCATTACTGCCACTTGGTATTATTAGGGTTGGTGTGTTTGCCATTGGAAGAGCTATCTAATAGCTATCTTATTGTGGTTTTAATGTGCATTTCCTCAGTGACTACCAATGTTGAGACTCCATTCTTGTGCTTATCTTCATTCCTCTCTCTTCTTTGGTGAAATGTTTATTCAAGTCTCTATCTTTTTAAATTCAATTTGTTTTCTTATTCACTTATGAACATTCTTTATGTATTCTGGATATCGGTTCTATCAGATTTTTATTTCTTTGCAAATATTTTCTCCCAGTCCATACCTTGTCATTTCATTTTCTTATTGGTATCTTTCAAAGAGCAGATGTTTTTAACTTTGATGAAGTCCAATTCATCAATTTTTATCCCATAAATCATGATATGTAAGAAATCTTTGCCTATATGAAAGTCACAAGGGCTTTCTCCTGTTTCTTTCAAGAACTTTACTGTCTTAGTCCTAATCAATTTTTGTATATATAGGGAGTTTTGGCTTGAGCTTCATTTCTTTCGATATGGATGTCTAATTGTTCTAGTACCTTCTGTTGAATTGACCATATATGTGTGGGTCTATTTATCTCTATCTTGCTCCATTGGTCTTTATGTTTAATGCACTATCTTGATTATGGTAGCTTTATGGTAAGCCTTGACCTTAGATAATGAGTCCCTCAACTTGGTTGTTCTTTTTAGAAAATTGTTTCTGGTCTCCATTGTTTGACTTTCCATATAAATTTTAGACTAAGCTTACATTTTCTCAAAAAGGCCTTCTGGGTGTTTGATTGGGATTGTGTTTATAGATTGAGTTTATAGATCAGTCTGGGGGCAGATGACCTCTCAGTGACATTGACACTTCTGATCCATGGAAACTATCTTTCTGTCCATTTTTTTAGGTCTCTGATTTCCTTTAAGGTTCTTAATACACATTGTCAAATGAAAGATTGTTCTACTTTCTTGTCAGGGTGTTTAGCACATTGTTGTGTCCTTGCGAATAACAGATCCACATTTTTCCTACAAAAAGCACTGTTGTTTTACACCCTCTTGATTATGCCTTATCTCCAAAGCATCGTGCCCTCCCTTCCACGGCTTGTAATGTACTGCTTTAACTACTTCACAGTTTTAAACTCTTTACCAAAGTCTAACATACCTGCAGAAAACTGTACAAAGAGTGCAGCATCTCGGTCAATTTTCACAAGGTAGAAATACCAGGTCAATAGACAGAACATTACCAGCAACCCAGAAGCCTCCTTGTGACCCTTTTCAGTTATTAACTACCCCCATTCATGCTGTCAAGGGGAACCACTGTCTTGCCTTCTAACATCACAGATCAGTTTTGTCATGGCTTAGATGTCATTGCTGTCAGGGACCTTCTAGGTTTCTTATTCCAGGTCCCAAAAATGTGCTTGGCCTCCTCTTTGTGCCTTTGCTAGTGCTTACAACGCCCACCCCCTCTTCTGCCTTCTCCGGCATTTCTTCCTCCAGCTTCCTTGAAGAGCCCTTCCTATTCTTCCAGCTCAGCTTAAGTTTCATGCGCCCTGAGAAGGCTTTCAAGCCTCCTCCTCTCTGGTTTCCACTGACATTGTATTTACCTTCATTAGCACCTTAATGGGGATGTGTTGGAGTCCTGTTTCCATTTGACTGTAAACTCTTTGGGATCTGGGACAAAACATCCCCCCCCCCCCATTAGTCTAACTTTTTGTGATTTATTGTTTTGTTTCCACGCCGCTTTTGGAGCAAGTGAGAAAATATTATGGCTCTTAAAGGCTGTTAAATTCATCAGTATGGTGGTAAGAAAGAGGGTGATGCCTTCAACTCCTCATCTGCTGGAAGAACAACAGCTTTTAACTTGTAAAGTCTGTGAATCCAGTCTTTGGCTTCCATATCAAGGGTGCTTGTGTAGATAACTCTCGTCATGTATTCACTCTGCCACCAACATATTTGGGGATGCCTTTTCACTGTTAGTAAGAAAGTGGCCATATCTCAGTTTCTGTTGCTCTGTATCAGGGTCCAGCTGTTCCTAATAATAATGGCTGGGGTGTTTGTAGCATTGGGGCCACAGTGGCTGCATGTGAGAAATAGAGTCTTTCTCTTGCAATACAGACTGTATGTAGCTGTGCCTTTTGCTGGAGTGGATACATGAAGCAGTAAAGGGAGAACAGAGCTAATCTTACTGATCTAAACACTGAGGTATTTCAGTTAATGATTGGAGTGGTTTACACCTATCAGAATAGATGGCAGATTTTACCAAATCCTCCGAAGGCAAGATCCATTGACCATTGGAACACTCCATTCTGGGTGATTTGTGTCTCACTGGGGGACTGAAATGTTCCCTTACTGGTCATCTTAGATAAGGCCAGCTAACCCGAGTGCATTGTCAGGGGTTGGGTTGAGGTGGGTTAAAGGCTTTTCCAGGGATGGAATAATACAGGACGCTCAGAGGGGAAATGTCCAGAAGGGGTAGCCCTCAAGTATAACCAAAAGGAACAGGGAAGCATATGGTGGTTGGGAGGGTTCCGGGTGCCTGGGCCTGCACGGGCCCAGCTGTGCAGCTGTGTCTCTGTGCATTTAGGCTTCCCCAGTTCAGGCTGTGTCTCTTCTGAGTTCTGTGGATCATTCTTGAGTGGTTTCTATGAGTGCTCCCCGGCTACGCACGTAGAAGGATGCCTCTGATTCAGACCACGACCCTGGGAGACGGGCCAGTGCGCTTTCTGATGTCCTGGGGCAAGCCTGGGCAGCAGTCAGAAGCTCCTGGCCCCCCTCAAACTTCTGTCTCTTAGGAGAAGATCGGCTGGAGAAAGGATGCGCTGCATTTGCTGGTGTTCACTACAGACGACGTTCCCCACATTGCACTGGATGGAAAACTGGGGGGCCTGGTGCAGCCACACGATGGCCAGTGCCACCTGAATGAGGCCAACGAGTACACAGTGTCCAATCAGATGGTGAGGACCAGGGGTCCCAGCCCCGCTCCCATGATCCTGTCCGTGGGCCAGGTGCTCACCTGGCCCTCTACTCATGGACTTTCCAGTCCGTTCTGGGAATTGAGTTTCTAGTCCATCTTCTCCAGCTAGGCTTTCAGAACTCATTAACTCAGAACATTTCGCACAGATTTCTGCAGCTGGTTCATCTTCTGCCATCGTGCACCTAAATGGAAGCATTTAGTTAAGGAAGAAGTGACTTGGGGAGACCAGATAGATCTCAGAGGGGAGAGGTGAACTTACAGGAGGCCAGGGACTGTGCTCCTGCAGAGATCAAAACTTGCATAGAAGTTATAGGGCAAAATAAATGAGGATATGACATTGTGACTTCTAGAAATGGGCTCCCTGAGGCACTGAGTCCTGTCACCTTCAGGAGTGGGGCTGTAGGTGTCCTGTACAGAATGGGAGGCCCCAAGGACCTTCCACTGTCAATAGTCTATGACCATCACCATGTCACTGAAAAGAATTTATGCAGAATTTCAAACATATATCATAAAAATAGATCATTGGAATGAACCCCTATATGCCTATACAGATGTAATAGTTACCAAGATCTTGCCACACTTACTGTGCAAACAGGCAAACAAACAAAAACCTGTACCCTCTTCCTTCCCAAATCCATTCTCATGGTGTCTGGCTAGAGAGAAATACTTTGTAATTTCCTTTGCTGGGCGAGCCCCTTTTCTCCAGTTTCAAGCCTTCCATATTATCCCAAGAATAATGGAGTCTGGAAAAAGGACTCATAACTATAGAACTTGATAACTGTAGAACTAATGAGGACCCCTCTACCCATCATTAGCCCTTAAAATCCTTCAGGACATTATTAGACTGCCTCTCAGCCTTCACCCTCCCCTCCTGCTTGGACCCCTCCCCCACCATAGCCCAACATTTAAGCGAGAGGTCAACAGCCTCTTCTGCCCATTCTGAGTAGTGAGCAGGACCCATGAGAGACATTGGGGGGCCCAGTTGTTGGGCTTAGGAGAAGGAAAGTAGGGCAAGGAGTTAGGGAGGAGAAGTCCTAAGGAAGATAAAGATAATGGTTGCTGATGGTAGATGATAGGGTATGGTGGCTGGACTTTGGGGGGCCTCTCCTCTATGCCCCATCCTTCCTAAAAGGATGGAGGCACAGACCAGCTGTGGGAATCTTCCACTCATTATGTCTCCATTCTGGCTTGGGAGGGGTGAGAGGAATGCATCTAGTTTGGGAAGTGCCAAAAGGCCCTTACCTGGACATCCTTTCTGCATATTTCCCCAATTTGGAGCTGCCAATGGGGCTTGGTTATTAAGGATGGCCAGGGGAAGATGCTTTTCCTAGCAAGTGTGGGTTCCTGAATGCATGTTGGAGCTGGGGATGGTATCTTGGCCTGTTAGAAATGTTACAGCCTTGGGGCGCCTGGGTGGCTCAGTCAGCTAAGTGACTCCAGCTCAGGTCATGATGTCACAGTTCGTGAGTTCGAGCCCCACATTGGGCCCTGTGCTGACAGCTCAGAGCCTGGAGCCTGCTTCAGATTCTGTGTCTCCCTCTCTAGCTGCCCCTCCTCTACTCACATTCTATCTTTCTCTCTCTTAAAAGTAAATAAACATTAAAAAAAAAAAAAAAAAAGGAAACGTTACAGCCTTGACCTTTTGCCTTGGCGCTAGGACTATCCATCTCTTGCCTTGCTTGGAGAGAAATTGGCAGAGAACAACATCAACCTCATCTTTGCAGTGACAAAAAGCCATTATATGCTCTACAAGGTAAGCCTGGAGGGAATGAGGGGAGCCAATGGCCTGATTCTGGGGCCCATGATGACCCGAAGGTGAATAGGAGATTAGGATGTGGGGTGAGGCAAAGTGTGAGGTAGTGGTCTGAGGAGTGTTACCAGCCTTCCTCTATGTGGGAGATCCAAGGGAGAAGTGAAATATAGCCCTGCCTTGATCTAGTGGGAAATAATAGTATTGATGAAGCTATTCAACATTCACTTAGCAGCACATGCCTTTATAAGCAATTTAAACGTAGGGCATCTGATGTGATCCTGAGAAAAACTTTTGAGACAGTAGGAGCTCCCATTTTTCAGATGATGAAATGGATATACAATGTAATCCATAGGGAAGGACAATATAAAATAAAAGTGTACAGAAAGAAAACTAAGGCATTGAAGCAGGTTACATTACTAATTCCAGTATTCCCAGAGTTTTATGCCTTACTCACAGAGTAGGGCAGACCAAGGGGTCAGTCTGAGATAGGATTTCCCAAAGAAAACAATAAATGTCTTGGGCGAATAGAGCAGTCTGTGTATGAACCTATTCTGTCTCAGAGACTTTTCCTGGGCCATCCTCTGGGCCATCGTTATAAAATCCTCTCGTGAATGTGTTCTTCCTCACAACCACAGGCAAGTCACATTTTGAACTAGAACTATCTGAGTTGCTCAAGGAGTGTTCATGTAAGCTAAATGTAAAACTCGGCTCACCTCTGACTTCCTTTGACTTGAGAGGTTATGAGAACTGAGTCAGCAATCCCTCCCCAACCCTGTCCACCCCTCAGGCTGCCTGCCCCAGTCCCCTCTCTGGGCTGCTCTTAAATATCCACAGAAGAACCTCTGTCTGATCGTGTCTTTCTATTGCTCCTGCCTGAGATTATCACTGATAAAATTCCACTTAAAACTTCAGTTCTTTCTCTTCTGTTAGTCTGAATCAATTTTAGAAGATGAAAACAAAGGAAGAGGATTGTTGGTTTTATTTTTTTGTTGTTCAGTGGAAGATAGCAGGATAAAACCCAGCCATTTACACGTAACTTCTTTAGAGGGATCGATTGCACCGACTAGACTTGGTATGCTTCCAGATACTTCAAGATGGAATTGATCCACTTTGGCCTAAGCCATCCTTGTTCAGAACCAAGGACACCTTGCTCAGGGAGTAGGTCCACATAGTCCAAGGCAGGCTGAGGGCAGTGGGTGTTTCTAGAGGTCTAGAAACTTTAATAAGTGACATAGTCATTAGGACAAATGAAAGAGGAAAGGTAACCACTTCAAGGCTGCCTGCTGTGCCACAGGATTTCACCCAAAGATACCCAGATGTCCTTGGGAGGCCATCATTCACATGTCAGTTCCCTATTCAGGAAAGAGGCCATATTTGAGAGACTTAGAAGAGATTCCCCTTTTACTCCTGCTGAAAAGATTGTGAGCATCCTCGAGCTGAAGCTGGGAATATGGATCTAGGTAGACTTGGGGAAAGATGGCAAGAATATCAAGAGTATGTTGTCCATAGAGGATGAAATTTCAGAGAGTTGTCTGTTACATGCAAGATGGGAGTGGCCTCCCAGAAGGAGCAGGACATTCTACTTTGGGAACAGATCTTGCCAGGCCCCTTTGCACTTAGACCTTTGAAGGTTGATGTTCCACAGCCTGCTGCATAGCTCTGTCCCCCAGGGCCCGTGCTCGGCTTTCCTTGTGGCACCTTCTCCAGTTTATGGTGTGCGAGACTGGCAGAGTGTGGTGCTGGGGGGCCCTTACTGGTCTAGCTCAGGAGACCGGTGTTTACTCTGATGGTATAGAAGGACAAAATTGGCTTA
Source organism: Panthera uncia (assembly GCF_023721935.1). Classification (NCBI taxonomy): domain Eukaryota; kingdom Metazoa; phylum Chordata; class Mammalia; order Carnivora; family Felidae; genus Panthera; species Panthera uncia. The sequence continues at coordinate 68,984,191 of NC_064810.1, read as the reverse complement.
TATCTCTTCTTTCTTTTCTTTTTTTTTTCCTTCAAGAATTTTACAGCCCTGATACCTGGAACAACAGTGGAGATTTTACATGGAGACTCCAAAAATATCATTCAGCTGATCATCAATGCGTACAACGTAAGTCACCAGTTTCTTCCCCACTGCCGCTTCCCACCCTCTCCCGCTGAGGCTCCAGGAGCTGCTGTGGACGCAGGTGGGCAGTGAATGCGTACATGGGCAGCCTGCGTACATGGCTCTGCTTCCTGCCGCCTGCCTCTTGAGTTTGGTGCCTTCCTCCTTCACTCCGGTTTGTGGTGGAGAAGGCCCCCATCCTACTTGATGTATCCTCTCCCCTCACCTCTGTTCTCTTGACTCTCATCAAAATTTGAACCCAGTGAGCAGCAAATGGCTCAGTCAGACTCCGACCAGTGGCCCCTGGACATGCTCAGGTTCTGACTCCATGATAGCCTGTGCCCCCCACTGGAGCACCACGGTTGGGTGGGCACAGGTTCTCCCTCCTGTCCTCCTTTCCCTCAGTTCCAGATACCCGAGGAGTACTTGACTCAGACCTACTTTTCTCAGGAAAATGGCAAGCACAGGTTCTCATGCTGGCAAGTTTTATACCCTCAGCTCTCCCCTCCCTGCTAAGCCCCGCTAAGGTTATAGCTTCCAGTGTCCACTCAGTCCTTCACGGGGCCAGGTAATTCACAAATTGGAATTCAGGGTACATCTTCCTGTTAAATCAAAGTTCTACATAAAGCAAATATAGTTGAAGTAGGACTGCTGGTCCTAAACTCATGTGAAATAGACATTTGTGGGCAGACCTGGGAATCTGATTATCCACTATGGCATCACATGTGTGGTAGAGAAGCCATCTTACTTTCCCAACCATGACTGATGTACAAATGAGTATGTGGAACTCTGCCTTTCCAGGGTTGACTTTGTCAACCTGCTGGTGCAGCCCTCTTTTGAGTTACAAAATACTGCTCAGTTAGACCAGGAGTCAGAGGTAATGTCCTCACCACTGGGGGACCCCAGAGCCCTCACTGGTCCTAGCGTGAGCTGAGTGGCAGTGAGGATTTGTGGATGGTTTTCTGTCCTCTGCTCGCCCCATCTTCTATTGCGCACAAGGATCCTCTTCCTCTCACAAGTGCTCTGATTCCCCCTCACTCCTAGAACTTCCTGTTGAGAGAAACCAGACTTCCTTCCCCTCTTCCTGCCCTCTTCCCTACATACTGACATCCTCTTTTCTGTTTCCTGACATTTAAGTCTTCACCAGACTCAATGGGCCAGGGTTTCCAGGTTCACCTTTGGTGGTTTTCACATTTCCACGGTGAGTGGAAACGTGACCTACCGAGAGAGTGTCTGGGAAGAGAGTGTGTGTGTGAGGGAGGGGGCCCAGGTCTGCCAAATGTCACCCCCTTTCTGAGGGCCTCTCTTTTTGTGAACTTCTTTGGCCTCAAGCTCTGGATGCTGGACCAAAGGAATTAAAGTAGGAGCTAGGACTGCTGCCTCTGGGGGCACCGTGGCTGAGAGACCCCTGGGTAAGGAGAGGGGCTGCTGCTAGGCCTGCTGTCACTGGGGGTGGGGGTGACCATAGCTTGCCTCCTGCCAAGCCCACACCTTTGGGGAATAAGTGGCTGAAGAGCAAGCCCATCTTGGGCTCTAGGGTGGGTGAGAATTTCTCCTGGGTTTCTAGGGAGGATTTTCATCCTCAGTCAGCTCCTGAGTTCAGATCCTGCTGGGAGGCTCCCCAGGAGCCTCTGGGGCTACCTCTGGGGCTCCCCTAAGAGTGCTACCTGCTGAAGGCCTAGGCCCTCTGCTCCTCATGACTTTAAGAAAGGAGAGCATAATGACTCTGAGTTGCACAGAACTGACTGGATGGTATTTGCCAGAAATGGAAAAAACACTCTGCTCTGTCGGTGCTTTGTGTGGCCGGGTGGTTCTGTACTTTGATACCTGTGTGTGGGACCACTAATAACCAGGGAGCACAAGGCATTGTAGGTTTTCTGTGTGGGAGCTTGTACATAACTGGGGGAGTTCTTTCCCTGAGATGTGTTACAGTGGCTCTGCGCAGGTTTATTACATATAAATTCATCTTTTTTTGTAATGTTTATTTATTTGAGAGAGAGAGAGTGCATAAGCAGGGGAAGGGCAGAGAGGGAGGAAGAGAGAGAGAATCCCAAGCAGGCCCTGCACTGTCAGCCCAGAGCCGGATGTGGGGCTCGATCTCATGAACCATGATATCATGACCTGAGCCGATACCAACAGTCAGAGACTTAACTGACTGAGCCACCCAGGTGCTCCTAAATTCATTTTCCTAATTAAAATCCAGGGACCTGGGGAATATGCTTCGTGTGGTTGGTGGAGGTTAGGAGAGGAGCCGAGAGCCCTGTCTGCTGTTAAGGAGTCAGGATTGGGATGAGTATAGAAAATGATCTTTTCTAGGCAGGAGCTACATTTAACCTGGGATGAAACCCCTGAAGAAGTCTGGGAATCCAGGACTGTAGCTTAGCTCTGAGTTCATCTGGTTCCTATGAAAGAATGCGTTAGGAAATGAGACACACAACTTACGAATGAACATTTGAAACTCAACTATTTTTTTTTAATTTTTTTAATGTTTATTCATTTTTGAAAGACAGAGAGAGACAGAGCACAAGCAGGGGTGGGGCGGAGAGAGAGGGGGACACAGAATCCAAAGCAGGTTCCAGGCTCTGAGCTGTCAGCGCAGAGCCCGACGTGGGGCTCGAACTCACGAGCCGCAAGATCATGACCTGAGTCGAAGTCGGATGCTCAACCGACTGAGCCACCCAGGGGCCCCGAAACTCAACTTTTAACATGGGTGATTCTGGAATGCTATCAACAGTTCACTGGAAAAATTTAAAGCAGCGTTATTGAGATGGGGAACAAATAAACTGTACAGATTGAAAGTGTAAAACTTGTTAAGTTTTGACACGTGTACCCATCTTTGAAACCATCACCACCACCATCATGGTATTGAAAGTGTGCGTCAACCCAAAAAGTTAGGATCGTCGGTAATTCCCTACTTCTGCCTCTTTCCCTCAGTGGGGATTTGAAAGCTATTAAATATACGAATGTGAGACAGCAAGGTATTTGGAGCCAAGTCCAGCGGGTGGAAGCCGTGTTGGTGCCCAACAGTGATTAGGACCTGCTTCACTGGCTGTGGTCATTTCTGACAGAGGGGAGGGCCCAGGCTGGGCCTTGAGTGTGCGTGTGTGTGTGCGTGTGTGTGGGGGAGCTTAGCGGTGGTTATCCTTTCACCTGCTCCTCTCCTTGGCCTGGATCTAAGCCCAACTCTAACCGGACTGTTTGCTTTTCTCTGTGTCACCTTACCGCCTCGGCAGTTTGTGGCGGATCCCATATGAGTCATGCAACACATGACTAAGTGTGGGTGTTGACTTTGACCTCCCCTAGAGAGCTGGCAAACCGTCTGTGGGGACATTCTGAAAAGATTTTTGTTGAAGCACATGTAACAGATGAAATAGCTGTGGTTTTTAGCTAGGCTGCGGAGGGAGCAGAATGGGAAGGGCATGTTTAATGTCTTGTAGACTCAAGTCTGTTGTATGCAGCTTTCATAATGTGAAACTTCAACTCTGGGCTTTGATTTATATATCTTTTCTTTCTCTGCCAAATTCTTCATTGCGAGAGATCACCAAGTCCTCCCAAGGGGGTTTAGCTTGGCTAAACTGGAGCTTGGCTGTACTGGAGGTGCTAAGGACAGCCCCAAGCCCAGAGAGAGGCCCTGGGTGCACACATACAGAACACGAGCACTGTGTCACATTGAGAAAGGGGACAAGGACTCAGAGAATCACTGGGGGCTCTTTTCAGAATGGGAAAGAACAGAAGGAGCTGGAAACCGCTAGAATTGCATGTGGAGGGTGGTATCAGAGGCTGTGGTGTATGTGTCTCCTAGTGGAGCACGTGTTTCTCTTTTTGTTGTTGCCATAAAGTCTGCGCCCACCCATTCCACAGCTGGCCTGACTTAAAGCAATTGCAGATGTGACCTAGCCTGACCGAGCATTTTAATAGCCTTTAAACTTCTGACATTCTTGACATTGTCTCCTTGTCCCAGGATGAGGAGTAAGGAAATGTCTTCAGGGGCAGGGCTGGTAGGAGTTAACTGAATTTCAGGAGTCATCTGTAAGTCTTCATGTATTGCCTGTAGCTTTGCTTCTTTATTATATTTTATGCTCCATTCATTCATTCATTTGTCCAGCAAATATATAATAATGGCCTAATGTGTGGCAGATGCCGTCTACATCTTGAGAAACAAAACAAAACAAAAACAGCAAGCAGAATACAGTCCTGCCCTCTGGGAGGCCATAGTCTTTTATAGGAGATAGACCTTTATGATCAGAATACAACCTGATTGTCCATATTCTCCAAGGTCAGAGCACTGCAGGGAGATCAAGAAGGCCTGGTTCTGTCCTGCTTGCCTCTAGGCGCTGAATGACCCTGGACAATGTCTTTTCTTTGACCTCAGTTCCCACTTCCGTAAACTGATAGGTTTAAACTGAATAATCTTCATGATTCCTATCCCCGCCGCCCCCCCCCCCCCCCGCCCGCTGTCAACATCTTAAGAGTTTCTGATTCCTATGGGGGCCAGGAGTAATAAAAACTTTAGATCACAACACAAGGCTTTGGGGGTCTAGACTACAGCATAGATTTAATTTCTATCCATTATAGTTACCAATTCATTCAGTAGGAGTCCCAGTCCCCAGTGCTCTTTCTCCCCCTACCAAATTCCCCATTAACCCTTCTGGGTGGCAGCTCCAGCAGACCTTCATGGGGAGGGAGGATTGGTATTTCCTCCTAATGTCTTGTTGGTGAGCTACAGGGCCCTCATGTTTTATGTGACTGATCCCAAGTAATTTTTTATGTAGCTCCAGTCTACCTAGCCCTTTTATGATACATTGATTTGCCTTATTCTCATAGTTATTTGCAATTCAAAAATATATATATCAAAAAGAAAGTTAATGTTTGTTCATTTTTTGAGAGAGAGAGAGAGAGAGAGCAAGCACAAGCAGGAGCAGGGTAGAGAGAGAGGGAGACACAGAATCCGAAGCGGGTTCCAGGCTCCGAGCTATCAGCAGGGCTTGATGCAGGGCCTGAACCCATGAGCTGTGAGATCGTGACCTGAGCCAAAGTCAGACGCTGAACCGAATGAGCCATCCAGGCACCCCCAAACATACATATTTTTTAAATTGACCTTGTTTTAGATATAATATAAATCTATAGTAATCAAAATAGTATGGTACTGGTACAAAAATAGACACATAGATCAATGGAACAGAATAGAGACTCCAGAAATAAATCCACAATTGTATGTCAGTTAACCTATGTGAAAGTATACAATGAAACAATGAAAATATACAATGAAACAAAGAAAGTCTCTTCAGTAAGTGGTGCTGGGAAAACTGGAGAGCTACATGAAAAAGAATTAAGCTGGACCACTTTCTAACATGTATATAAAAATAAATAAAATGGATTAAAGACCTAAATGTGATACCTGAAACCATACAAATCCTAGAGGAGAGCACAGGTAGGAAATTCTCTGACATCGGTTATAGCAACATTTTTCTGCATGTCTCCTAAGGTAAAGGTAAGAAAAGCAAAAATAAACTATTGGGACTACATCAAAATAAAAAGCTTTTGCACACTTGAAGAAAACATCAACAAAACAAAAAGACAGTCTACTAAATGGGAAAATTTATTTTCAAGTGACATATCCAATTACAGGGCTAATATTCATCAAAGTCTATAAAGAATTTATAGGAGTGTCTGGGGGCTTAGTTGGTTAAGCGTCCGATTCTTGATTTTGGCTCAGGTCGTGATCTCATGGGTTCAAGCCCTACACCACGTTCTATGCTGATGGCACAGAGCCTGCTTGGGATTCTGTCTCTCTCTCTGTCCCTCCCCTGCTTGCTATCTCTCTCTCAAATCAATCAATCAATACATACATACATACATATACATAAATACATAAATATTAAAATAAAAAGAATTTATATAACTCAGAGTGCCTGGCTGGCTCAGTTGGTAAAGCATATGACTCTTGATCTTGGGGTTATGAGTTTGAACCCCATGTTGGGTGTAGAGATTACTTAAAAATAAAATCTTAAAAAAAAATCATACCACTTGGTACCAAAAAATGATCATTAAAAAATGGACAGAGGACCCAAATAGACACTTTTCCAAAGAAGATATACAGATAGCCAATGGACACATGAAAAGATGCTTGGCATCATCAGGGAATTGCAAATCAAAGCCACAATGAGAGAGTACCTTACACCAGTCAGAATGGCTAACATGAAAACGACAAGAAGAAATAGCAAGTGTTGGCGAAAGATGTGGAGGAAATGGAACCCTTACGCACTGTTGTTGGGATGCAAATTGGTACAACCACTGTGGAACATAGTATGGAGTTTCCTGAAAAAATTAAAAATAGAGTACCATATGATCCAATAATTCCATTACTGGGTATTTACCCAAAGAAAGTGAAAACACTAATTTGAAAAGATATATGCACCCATATGTTTACATATTTACAAGAGTCAAGACATGAAAACAGCTTAAGTATCTGTCATGGACAAATGGGTAAAGAAGATGTTGTATATATACACAATGGAATATTATGCAGCCATAAAAGGATGATATTGTGCCATTTGTGACAACATGAATGGACCTAGAGGGTATTATGCAAGTGAAGTAAGTCAGACTGAGAAAGACAAATACCAATGATTCTACTCATAAGTGGAATCTTAAAAAAAAAGAAACAAAAAGCAGAATCAGACCTACACATAGGAGAACAAACTGATGGTTGCCAGAGGGGAGGGGAAGTAGGGGATTGGGCAAAATGGGTGAACAGGAGAGATACAGGCTTCCACTTATGGGATGAATAAGTCACAGGAATAAAAGACACGGTAAAAGGAATAAACTTTTTGACTTTTCAGAAATAACTTTTAAGTTTCTTCCACTCGGTCTGAGCCCGTTACCATAGCTGCCATTAGGACATCCATCCATTCATTCAACAGAAGCTGTGTTCAGTCCTAAGGAGAAATAGGGTATGGCTCTGGGAACTCACAGCTCAGTGGGGAAGGCAGCCTTGGAAATAACTGATTGTGTTTAGCAGGAGAGTGCTGTTGAGTGCTGTATGTTGAGAGGTGCTCACCAAACTCTCTGCCAGTTGAGGCTGGCACAAGAGGAAATGGATTGAAGAAAGAGTATTTTTAGAGTTGTGGAAGCACTTGAACAATTTGTTGCAAAGGAGGAGACTATTTTTTGCAGAGAGTATTTTCAACAAGCTATTAATTTGTTGGGAAAACTGCATATGTAACATATTCAAGTTTAGCACTATAGGCTCAGCAAAAAAGAAAAGAAAGAAAAGAACCCCACGTGAGCAAGAGGAAGTTCTGCCTGCCATCTGTTCAATGCCATGTTCCCCAAAGTGCACCTGAGAAGGGGAGTGGGAGCCTGGAGGATCATCAGTTGATCTTGGGGTCCATGTGTGCTTTCGTCTCTCAGAATGTGTGCATCCTGTCATACTGAATGTATTTAGTGTATAAACAGATGTATTTTTTGTAAGATGTGGCCCCTAGACACAAGCTGGTTCATTTGGCTTCAGTCTCCAAAGGCATGTCCTTAGAGATTTGGCAAGTTTTTAAACTTGCAGGCATGCAGAAAATTGCACAAACTTTTCACAAACTAAATACACCTGAGTATCCAGGACCCAGGTCAAAAAACAATATTACTAACACCCAGAAGCACCCGTTGTGCCCTATTCTTTTGCCATCCCCCAAGGGTAACCAATAATTTTTGCCTACTTTTAAATTTCATATAAATAGAATCGTACAGGTATGTATGCTTTTTGTGTCTGGCTTCTTTCAGGCAGTGTCCTAAGATTCATCTATGTCATGGAATGTAGTCATGTTTCATTAATTGTTAGTGTATGGTGTTCTATACGAACACACCATAACTTGGCTTGCTAAAAGTCTGTTCTGCTGTTGATAGGCATTTGGGTAGTTCTGTTTTCTAACTATTATGAGACAGTGTTGCTATAAACATTCTCATACATATCTCTGGTCACTACATATCTCTGTTGGGTATAATCCTACAATGAATTGGTAGATCTAAGGTTGGTCCAAACAGCAGTAGATACTGCCTAATGGTTTTCTAAACGTTTTTATACCAATTCACACTCACACCAGCAGGGTGAGGGCTCCTATTGCTCTGCATTCTTTTCAACACTTGATATTTTTGGTCTTTTATTTTTTCTATTCTGGTGGGTAATTCTGGCTTGATGTTGATTTCAGTCACCATCTTGAGAACATCACCCACATGTAAGATATGACTCTTTCAGAATGCAGTTCAAAACTCAGCACAGGTAGCCCTCATTTGCTGGAGGTGGGTGTGAGCATGAGGATTGGCAGGGTGGTTCCAGGAGAAAGTGCCTGCTGAACTGGTGTTGAAGGTTGACAAGATGCTAGTCAGGGAAAAAGAAGAGAGAAGGGCCACTGACCAGGGGAACACTCTCCCAGGCTCATGGAAAGGCCCACAGTCTAGAGAGCACATGGCAAGATTTGAGGAGCTGCATGTGCGAAGCTGAGTGGGGATGACAAGTGACTCTGGAATGGTGAGCAGGGACAGAGCATCACCCCTGTGAAGTAGATAAAGTTACCATATGGCGGGTGGACCATTATCAACCTCTCTGAGCTCATGGAGGGAGATTTTGGGCCAGGTCTAGCAAGATGGCATACGTGTGGAGAGAAGGGAAAGGATGTGGGACCGGCAGTGAACCAAGCCCAACTTTCCTTGGCCTGAGACTCCTGAGTTAGAGATAGTCAAGTGGGCCTCAGAGAACCAGTGTGGAGAACTGCAGGCTTTACTAACTGGTTCTGGTTCCATTTTCTCTCTGTTCAGAGCATCCGGTCTAAAGTGGAGCTGTCTGTCTGGGATCAGCCTGAGGATCTTAATCTCTTCTTTACTGCTACCTGCCAGGATGGTATGTCCTACCCTGGCCAGAGGAAGTGTGAAGGCCTGAAGATTGGGGACACGGTAAGTTCTCATCCCCATTTATACCTGTTAGCATTGGTCATCATTCTTTGACTTCTGGTAACTTTTATGACTTATTAGAGTCCTTTAGGGGTTTATATTCTGTCTTCCAACTCAGCATAACATGCTGGGGGACCTTCCTAGGCATGCTCTGTGTTGTGTGTTTAAGGTGCTGGGTGGATCTGGTCAGTCGACAGTGTTCAGTGCATCGCCACCTAAGGCTTCCTCAAGTTGACATTGTGCCCTTGGTGTTTTCAACCATTATTATTTTCATTTGACAGGGATGAAATCATGTGGGCGAGTATGGGTGGGAATCTAAGAGAACTGGCCTTCCTTCCTAGTCCTCTGCAGCCTGCTCTGTGTCTCGGATAATCTGACCCTCACTTTTCTCTTCTGCAAAATATGAAGAAAGCCATCCATTTCTTCTGATTTGGTCACATGGAATGGATAACTCCACAGCAATGGAGGGCCTAGAAGCTCTGTGTGGGTTAAGTGGGTATAATTAAGAAATATTGTGTGTAAAGATATGTACCTATGTGCCAAGCCAAGGGTTTAAGGGAGGGGGAGAATATATGGGTGATGAGAACAAAGAACAAACACAGGCACAGAGGCAGGCAGAGTGGTGATGGAGAGCTGTCCACACGTCTTCCAGAGCTTCCTGCTGCTTAGAAGCAGACCGTGGATCCTTTCCTTGCTATGTTGATAGTTTCATTGCTCAGAAAACAGAAAGGCAGTGAGAGAAAGTTCTCTTCCACACATAAAAGAATCTGACTAGAGCCAAAAAAAAATGGATAGGGACCTTGAAAATAGATGACCATATCTTTGGGGGCACTAAGCACTAACGAAGGCCAAAGTGGATACACACACACTTATACCCAGGGCTCTAGGGGAAAGAGCTCTAAAAGTAGGTGTAGCCACGTGTCTGGTTGAGCCTCCATATGGTCTTCTGGGCCTTTCCCACATGCCATGCCTGATCCTCTCCTTCCTTCCCCTTCACAGCAGCCCTCATTTATGACACACAGGTGGATGTCTCGCCTGTTGTAAGTCTTACAGTGGTGCCTCGCCCTGTCAAAGGGAAAATTCAGAACATGGCATCAGTGTTGAGAAAGTGAAGGACTCTAAGTAACAACTGTTTTTCTAAAGCATGTTTTTTTCCAAGTTTATTTACAAAAAAAAAGTGAAAGAGGTCCTAATCAGTTGTCAGATGATAAATCATTAAAAATTAAAAATGATTGTGGCATTTAATTCGGAAGGCACTCATAGAATAAGGTAACATTGCCATACAAAAATCCTTCCATTCCCATCTTCCTAATTAAATGAATAAGTTTGTTTGGAGGTTGTGCTTTAATCTAGACCAATACAAAATTGGAATAGAATTGATCCCTGTCTTATTTAGCAATAAGTAATAATATATACATGGACTGTTTAGGTGGGGAAAGTGTCATCTCATTAAAGAGGCACTTCCAAGAAAATTTTATTTTTTAATACTTGTCAAATTTTGCAACATATTTATGTTGTTTTGATCAATCTAGATGATTTTTTGAAAACCACAATGCCTAATTGTCACAGGGTTTAGAGAGACAGCTATGAAAAACAGAAGGAGGTAGAGATAACCAGAGAAAATGACATGTAAGTGAGTTCTGTGGATCTGTGGCTAGAATGCCTGGGGCAGTGTCAGGAAGGCGCAAGAATAACACATGAAAAACACCCAGCAAGGAATCCTTACTTGGAGAAATAGGTGCAGTGGGACAGAAGTGAGAGAGAGGACCCACAGCACACACACAAGACGCCTGGGGTTCAGGAAGGCTCTTGGTAATGTCTCATGACATCCTTATGGATAAGATAAATGATGTGAGTTGATGACAGCACAGTTAGGCAGATTTGTAGCTGAGTAAACTTGCTTCTGAGGAGTGTTCATAATGTCAGCTAGAGGGAAGACTTGAATGAGGTTCCAAATGTCTCTTATCTACTTGTGTTTTCTACTGGCTTGAGTGGAACTCACGAAAGACTGCTTATCAAGTATGAAAAGGTCACAGAACTAGAGAACACAGATTATCTTTGCTCCAGGAAAACCAAGACTTAAAATCATTTTCAAAATTCAGCAGTATTGAAATCACAGGACTGATATCTTGCATTTAGTTCAGGCTATTAACAGGGTAGAGGAAACTTAGTTTGCTAGTAGTTTTTAAGATAAGGACCTGGCAGATTCTGATTCTCAAAGGCTTAATGTGAATAAACAATGCTGCTTAAAAAAAAAAAAAAAAAGGCCATTGAGATCATATTAACGGAAGTATTTTGAAACCCCAGAGATAATGGTTCCACTCTTCTTCGTGTGGGTAAGACTACATCTGGAGTTCTGTGCTCAGTTCTCTTTTTTTCAAAGAGCAAATGACAAGCAACTATCACGATGAATTGTCTAGAAACCAGGAAGGTCAAAGGAACTGGTGTTTTTTGATAATGACAGCATAAAGTTAGATTTCTTTTGGGATATGCAAGAAACTCAGGCAATTTACGCTGCCTTAAGCAACAATGAGAAAATTGTTATGAGAATATTGGGGTCCCTCATGGACCCAAGAGGGACATGCAGTTAGCCTTAGGAAAGACCAGGAACAAATTAGACTGTGAGTTAGCTCTGTGTTCCTCACCACTTCCCTGTGAGGAAGATACCATTGTTTATATTGACAGATGAGAAAGACTCAGGCACAAAGAATTGAATTGCCCAGATTCCACTACCATAAGTAGCAAAGTGAAAATTCAAAGCTGGGGCTTTCTGGCTCTGATGCTGGTACCCTAGACCACCTTTCCCTGGCCTTTTAGTGCCTATGATTCTGTTCTGTCCTATCTATTTCAGAGGGTTCATTTCGAAGCAAAGTACGATAACAAAGAATGGGGGCCCTCACACGGGGAACACAGTTCATCGAGTGCCTTTAGGCACCTCACCTCATTCAGTGCACACACCCCCTGGCTCAGGTGGGGGATGGGACGCTGCACCCATTGCTGCCAGACTGAGATTTGGGAGTGTGACAACATGCCCGAGATCCCCCAGCTAGCAAGCAGTGGATGCCACTCACACCAAGGTCATCTGACTAGTCCTCCTTATCATGGAGGGGATAACATAAGTACCACCCCGGGGGTTTATAATGGGCCCCGTTCTGCCGTAGGGATTTACTGCAGCTTCCTCTGCTTCTTGCAGCGCCTGTAAGGTAGACATTACTTCCCCACTTCATGTGAGAAAGACTGAGGCTCCAAGGGGGACCTGAGAAACTTGCCGGAAATCCTGCTGCTGTTGAACCCCAAACACCAGCAGTCGAAACTGAAGCTGCTGGTACCAAAGCCTGTGGTATATACCTCATGCACTTTGGAAGAAAAAGCTTTCAAGGAAGCCCAAGGTGCTATCATTACCACTTACATACAGACACCGTGCTGTACAGATTTTGTTTTTTTGCCAGGATAGCTCAGAAACAGTAAGGACATTGTCCAGAGGACAAAAAAAAAAAAAAAAAAAAAACTTTACGGAAAGGAGAAAGATTTTTAAATGGCATTTTCTCGCAAACACAAAAAAATCTCAGCTGTCTTGGGATGATTGGTAGAACATCTGCGATAGAGAAAGAAGGGCACTGCCTCCACACGGATGCCCTCGATGGCTCTTCTGCACGCGTGTGCCGGGAGCGTCCCTTTGACTCAGCTCTTTGAGGGCCCCGGAAGCAGTGGGGGCAGAGCTGGCGGCATAAGGTGCAGGGCCCAGTGCAAAATCAAAGCATGGGGTCCTTGTTCAAAAATGCAGAGTCTGAAGGTGACAACAGCAGAGGATTAAACAGCACAGGGCCCTTCGGAGTGTGGGGCCCTGGGAGTGCACAGACACAGGCCCATGGAGCCGGCCCTGGCAGGGAATGAGGGGGCGCTCCCTCAGCCACCTTTTTGCTGAGAGATGCATTTCTGCACTTCTGGCTGAGGCCAATCTGATTCTCTTAGCCCTGGGCCAGGAAGGCAAACTTCTGTCCCTCCTTCCAGACTGAGCTTTCTCTAGGGGGCTCACAGTTGGGCTTCAGCAACCAGGCCGGCTACTGAGTATGTGGGCACTTCCCTGCTCTAACATCTCTCTCAAGGACAAATCTGGCAGAGGAAATACACGTGCAGATGAGGCAGCCCCATAGAGGGTGATGCGTGCGGCTATAAAAGCTCAGCAAGGTGTCACTGCAGCCCCAAGGAAGAAGGACCACATCACAGGGGTGCTGTTCGAGCTAAGAAGCATGAGTAGGGGTTTTCCAGGCATGGAGGGGGAGGAGTGGGCATGGCATGATGAGCAGCAGGTGAGGCTCTGAGGCTGTGAACAAGCATTGCCCTTTTGTAGGAGGAAGCATCTGAGGGGAGTGTTGGGGCCTGAGGAGAGGGTGGCTGGAGTGGAGGCTGCAGAGGCAGGCCCGGGACATACGGGTAGGACAGATGTGCCAAGGTGTCTGGTGTTATTTGGCAGCCGGGTGTTTTTCTTCAGTGCCATGATTTGGGAGCCCCATGGACAAGGTGGCGAATGGTATGAGGTAGGCAGGAGTGTAGAGCGAGCAGAAGGGCTCGGGGACTTACCTTAGGGAAGCAGGATTAGGGAAAGTACACAGGGAATAATTGTCATGGGGTACCTCTGGGTCTGGTCTATGGATGAGGATGGGCCCCATGGGGTATGTGTGTGGGGTGCAGCCTTGGGACAGCTGGGTTCAGGTGGCAGCCAGGTGGGTCTCACCCCTGTAGCTAAAGCTTCCACAAGGAGGGACTCCATGGTCACTTCCAACCAGAGGCCACGGTTTTGTGACTGTCCTGTGTTCTCTGGGTTAAGAGAGCTCTTCTGGGCAAGAAGCAGGAAAGATGGCAGGGGTTAAGGGACAAGGTCATCCTCAACGAGAAACACTCCTCAAATAAAATGTTGAAAGTGTCATATCCAATAAGGTTCTCTTCTCCAGTGATTTCTGTGTTTTCTCTAATTTTCCTCCTCTGGCCCCAACACCAGCCAGTGCTGATGGAGTGGGCCCAGCTGCTGGGAGTTGATTTTCTCATGAACCGGCTTTGACAAATCAGTATGCAAGCGGCCAGCCGTGCAGCAAGCACTAACGCCCAGTACAAAGGACGCAGTGAGCCCATCACGGGCTTCCCACAGCATCCCCCTCTCCTGTCACCTCCTGTGAGGCTCTGTACCCCATGCCCGTGCCCAGCGCTTTGTTTCAGTGAGTTCCTGGTGGACTTGGCGTCTGTACAGCCCTGGGTTTGGTGGGTTTGGGATGGGGGCTGGGCAGCCCTTTTGAAAGCAAGGGTCAGGCCAAGAGCCCTGTGGGGAGACCAGGAGCATCCCAATGAGGCTTCAATAATAAGACTGGATGGGAGGGAGGGCTGCTGTGTCCATGACCTTTCTCTGGAATCTCCGAGTGGGAGATGGAAAGTCTCAAGGAACTGGGGAGCTTTCAGTATCAGTTGAAGTCTGCGGTAATTAGGGAAAAGTCTCATTCCAGCTGCCTGACAGACTCTGGATTCCTTCCTGATCCCTCAGGGAATGGACTCTGAAAGGAGGTTAGCAGAACAGATTTACTTGTTCCTGAAGTGCTTTTTATAGCCTTCCTGTGCCCGGCAGGACATGAGACCCCATGGCTGAATTAGAGTCATTCTCTGGTGATCAGGTGGCTGGCTGCACGGGCCCGACAGCTAGGACCTCAGTTAGACCACAACTTTAGCTGGGGAAGGCCACTGGGACCGCTTAAAGCCAGTCGTCCTTGTGCTGCTGGCCAGACGGACGGCATGTGAGCCTTTCTAAGTCCTGGGTGACTGGCTCCCTGCACTGATGCAGGGGCTCCCCTAGCTTCTGCACTTAGGCCCTGGAGAACACAGACACACTGGTAAGACTGGGGAGATTTAATTCTCTCATTACTTTGTCCCTTAATGCAGGCACGTTTCCCTGGGGGAAGGTTATGCTCACAGACGGACACTCCTCACCATCTTTCAGTAATTAAATCCCTTTGGCTTTTGGTCTGGGTTATTCCTCTGTAGTTTATTCCACTTCTGACCCACAGATGCCTTTGGGAGGCAAGGGCGTTTCACTTCATAGGTCCCACACAATTGTAGCCCTCAGAAGTAGTAGCCTTGAGCAAGCCATGGCTTCTCTCTGAACGGAGGGATGCTCACCTCTGCATTCTCGATGGCCCCGTGGGTGGCTTCGGTCAAGTACCCCCCCCTCCCCCCACTTCCTATCTGTAGGCTAGCACAAGGCAGGATGATTTGGAGACGCCTCTGGTCACCACCTTGGAGATCACCATCTAGTGGTCCCTGCAGTGAGCTGGGCCACCTCTCCCTCTGTCCCCAGATAAGGACACTGAACATCTGGCGCATTCCCCACTTCCAGGAAGTGATGTGCCAAGGAGAGCACAGGCCCGGTCCCACCCCCACCAGCTGTGTGACCAGCATTAAGCTCCCTGACCCACCAACCCTGCTTCCTCTCTGGAAAGGGGATGGGTTAGTCCCTACTGTCTGCTGCTGGTTTGGCTCTCCCAGAACCCTGTGATTCTGGCTAGTGGTCACCATCCTCAGCTCACCTGTGATACCCCTTGGCTAACACTGATTCCTGGATGTCTGTTGTTGAGTCCCCTTGGAGCTGTGTGTGCCACCAAGTAGGACCTCTCTCTGGCGCCTGGAGTGCTGGGTCTGTCCTCCTGCTCAGTCTCACCTACCCCTACACTGGGGTGGCCCCACAGGTCCTAGAATCTGAGGGGAAGCCTTTTAGAATTATTAAAGACCCCAAAGTGATAGGGATCTGTAGAACATTTAGAAAAAACATGTTTTCAGTGTTCTCTAAACATATGCATTGTTACCTAAGTAACAGTAAAACAAGTAATAGAGGATTATTTATTTATTTATTTATTTATTTATTTATTTAACTTTAAATGTGTACTTATTCATCTTTGAGGGGGGAAATGAGTGGGGAATGGCAGAGAGAGAGGGAGAGAGAGAATCCCAAGCGGACTCTGCACTGCCAGCACAGAGCCTGACACAGGGCTCGAACTCATGAACCGTGAGATCATAACCTGAATTGAAATCAGAGTCGATGCATAACCAACTAAGCCTAGATGACTTTTTAAAAATCAGTTTTAATCCAGCCCAAATAATAGAATTAAAAATAACAACAGCTAAAACTGGTTCCAACCCATTCTGAGCTTCAGAATGAACTGAGGAACCTTTTCAAAAATAGGGGCGCCTGGGTGGCTCAGACGGTTAAGCGTCGGACTTCAGTTCAGGTCATGATGTCGCGGTCCATGAGTTTAAGCCCCGCGTCGGACTCTGTGCTGATGGCTCAGAGCCTGGAGCCTGCTTCGGATTCCGTGTCTCCCTCTCTGTCTGCCCCTCCCCTGCTCACGCTTTGTCTCTGTCTCTGTCTCAAAAATAAACATGAAATGAGATGAAATAAAATAAAGACATTTGGCCAGATGCAGTGAGTCAGTTTCTGGAGTGGGCACAGGCCTCTGTCTGGTCAGAGTGCCACCGTTGAGAGGAGCGTTTCAGAGTAGTGTTTGGTCAGGGGGTGCCAGCTACCTGTCTGCAGACCCCACCTGTGCTGGGCTCTGAGCCAAGTGTTGGATGACTACTGCACATGGCTCCTTTCTCGGTGGGAGGTGGGGGGGGGGGCGGCGGGGAGCCAGGCTCCGCCCCCTGGGAGAGCCAGGCAGCGGTGTCCTTGCCTTCCTCACACTGCAGCCCTGTGGGCAGCCAACAGGCATCTTTCCTGCACCGCCGTCTGCCACCCAGGACCACCTTGCTGCCTGTTTCCAGGGCAACCCATGAGAAGCTCAGGAGGTAGCAGCACTTCTCTTCATGCTTTGTTTAAAAAGAGAAATATTGTCCGTGTGTGTGGAGTGTTTCATCTGTGATGACTCTTGTTTACGACCTTGGGGCCGTGATGGTGAAAGATGCAGCTACGAGGACCAGCCAGAGGAGGAACCTGGGTCGAGCGTGAGCAAAGCTTCAGGTGTTACCTGTGGGAAGACAGATACCCTGGAAGGGACCCAGGGTCATCCCGTCCCCTCTCCAGCAGGAGAGGAAACCTTTCTTCAGAGGGGCAGGCAATCGGCCAGGGTCCGTGGACCTCCGTGCCCTGTGAGGTCAGGGAGCACTTCTAGCTCAGTGCCTGGCCTGAGTGCCCTTCCATGCCTCAGAACTTCCCGGCATGGAAGACGTGCTTAGCAAGTACTTGTTGACTGAGTGACTTCCACAATGGCCAGGGGAGAGGATAGGATACAAGTGAACTGCAGGAAGAACCATGTGACCTGGAGTGAGTCTCTACCTTTCTGTGGAAGCCCGAAGTTTCCTCAGGGTCATGCAGATTAAAAGATAATGTGCCCGTCGAACATGGGTGCGCCCGAGTGTTCTCGTCCTCGGTACAGTGAGGGTGCTTGGTGGCCTGGGGCCTCTTCCTCCTTGGGGCTCAGTGGCAGCTCTGCATCAAGGACCTCAGGACGGGGGTGGGGGGAAGTTTCCTGGGTCCCCGGGGGCGTTAGGAGGCCGGTGCAGATACCCCAGAGCTCTTGACTAGCCACGCCACGTTCCCTCTCTTCTTTCTGCTCAGGCGTCCTTCGAGGTGTCGGCGGAGGCCCGGAGCTGTCCAGGCAAGCACGCGGAGCACATGTTCACGCTGCGGCCAGTGGGGTTCCGGGACAGCCTGGAGGTGGGGGTCACCTACAGCTGCAGGTGCGGCTGCAGCACAGGGCTGGAGCCCGACAGCGCCAGATGCAGTGGGAACGGGACTTACGTCTGTGGCCTGTGCGACTGCAACCCCAGCTACCTGGGCACCAGGTGCGAGTGCCAGGAAGGGGAGAGCCAGAGTGGATACCAGAACCTGTGCCGGGAAGCAGAGGGCAAGCCCCTGTGCAGCGGGCGTGGGGAGTGCAGCTGCAACCAGTGCTCCTGCTTCGAGAGCGAGTTCGGCAAGATCTACGGGGCTTTCTGCCAGTGTGACAACTTTTCCTGTGCCAGAAACAGAGGGGTCCTCTGCTCAGGTAGGCACCCCGCAAGCACTGTAGTGCTGAGCCAGGCCCGGGCACCACTGGGACATCCCCCACCCAAAGTGTGCCTTTTACTAACTGCTGCTGTCCTCCTGGGAGAAGGCGAGGGCAAGCCTTGCCTGCCACCAGGCTGGGGTGGAGACCAGTGTGTTGAACACAACGGCAGGAGAAGGACCAGCCAAGTGCATGTGGACTCTCAGGGTCACAGTGTGTGCTGTGAGTCATCCAGGCCTTCTTGCACAGCATTCCTGATGGGTAGGTGTTCAGTCTCTTCTGGATTGCCTTCTGAGACAGGGAGCTCACTGGGGCCGGTAGTGGTTATTCCCTTGTTAGACATGGCATTCATCGCCTGTTGCTGCTCTGACAAATTTCTACAGACTTAGTGGCTTAAAACGACACGCATTCTGTTACTGTTCTGAAAGTCCAAAGTCCACAGTGGATACTAGTTAGCTAAAATTCAGGTGTCCGTGGGGCTGCATTCCTTTTAGAAGCTCCAGGGGAGAATCGGTTCCGTTGTGGTTCCCCACCCTGTTCCAGCTTCTAGAAGCTGTCTGCATTCCTTAGCTTGTAGCCCCTTCCTCCACTTTCAAAACCAGCAGTGTGGCACCCCGATCTTTCTCTGAGTCTGACCTCTGCTTTGTTGTCGCATCTCTTTCTCTGACATTCCTGCCTCCCTTTTATAAGAAGCCTTGTGATTACAAGGCTAATCCTGGAGTCTCCCCATCTTAAGATCCTTGACTTCATCAAACTTGCAAAGTCCCTTTACCACTTAAGGTAACACAGACACAGGTTCTGGGATTGGGCCGTGGGCATCTTTGGGGGCTGTCATTCTGCCTCCCACAGGCACATTTTGCAAGTTTCTTTTGATTGAACAGAACATTGTTTCTCAGTAATTCCTACTCACCGGTTCATGTTCTAGACCCCCTCTTCCATATGTCAGCCTGTCAAACATCTGAAAATTTCTTTACGTTTCTCTGTGCTCTTTTCTTACTACAAAGACACCAAGGCTCTTCCTCCTCTGAGGACTCTAGCAGTTTGTTAAGTGCACTTCTCAGCATCGAGTGTGTTGTCATTTTGGATAACAAGGGCTCGGCCCAGAGTTCAGCTGCACATTTCTGTGATCTGGACATTCCACTTCCATTAACACATCCTAACAATATGTCCACTTTTTATTTTCTGTTAAACAATCACATGATACTGTTGAGGTGCTTTTAAACATTACTACCAAAAGTTGAAGGTTTTTAATTTTTTAAATGAACTATGGCCAAGCCAAGTGTTTGTTGTCTCCTGTTTGAGCGCTTGAAGTTTTCAATCTAAGAATAAGACTTTCCATGGATTCCAGTGAAATTACAATTGGCAGCTCCCGTTCTGGAAGTTGCATTCTTATGAGATACTGTAAAATCGTGTCTCAGAGGGGTCACTCCGTCCAAAACCATGCTGCCTGCAAATACAGTAAGTGGAACAATTTTAGGCAGGATCTTAGTTTCTTCTGCAGTGTATTCTGTTGTTTCTGTGATTCCTCCTTGCAAATGGTCTTACAGTTGGGAAGTACTGATTTGAAAGGAACTTTGAGTATAGTAGGGAAGAGAAAGCAGAAACATAGGAAGCAAACCAGAGCATATAAATGACCTGTCCCTGTGGAAGAATGACCATCCCTCTGTGGAAGGAGCAGGTGCTGAGGGTGGCCTGGACATGGGTTAGCATGTGAGGCCTCCTGGGATTTGATTTGGATCCCTGCTGCACGGTCAGCACATCAAATCCTCATTCTTCCACCCGTGACATTTCTCTAGGACATTCCCATGCCCTGTACCTTCTGGAGCAATTCAAGTTGTGAACAGGGCATGTGAATGTCCTAGAGAAATGTCACGGGTGGAAGAATGAGGATTTGATGTGCTGACCGTGCAGCAGGGATCCACTCTTCCTCTGTCAAAGAGATGAGGGTCTGGGATTCGCGACATGGTTCTGTGTTAGCAGGAAAAGTGCTTAGGATCAGGCTGTCCTGGGTCTGAATCCAATAACACCACCTGCTGCTTGTGTCACTCTGGGCATAGAGCTCTTGCAAACGAGAGAGAATGTGAATAAAGCACCCAGTGCACAGCCTGGAACAAAAGGAGGGCTCAGTGACCACTGGCTGCTTTATGAGTCAGTGCCACCACCTCTGGTCGCTGCAGCCGCTGCCCAATGTGCAGAAGGGGCCGGCCTCCCCCTGTGAATCACCAGGCTTTGCCTAAGGAGTGCCAGCATGGCAGAATGGACCTTGCTTCCCTTCAGCAGCACCATAAAAGCCCCAAGGAGCCTGGCAGTGTCCGTAACTGGCTTTTAGCAGCATTTTTTCTTTTTTCAAACTTTCACAACCATTCTCATGAAACTGTCCCTCCTTCAGGAGCCAGAAACAATCCCCTGATATGTCTTTATGCAGAAGGCTGCTTGTGTCCACATTGCCTGGGAGCAAGGGCTTCTAAGCCAGATGACACGTGCCAATTCCATCCCCGTAGTTTCTCAGCCTACTGACGGGTTGTCTTGTACTTCTGGTTTCCTGTCTTAAAATAGCTCACAACCCCTTGTTTCTACATTATTTTGAACTTCGAAGGAGAAGACATAGAGGAAGGACCTGGCCTGGTGCTAGTTAGGAGAGGGGCCCAGCATGCAGTAGATGCCTCCTCTCCCCCCACCCCCCGACAGATGTTAACATTTCTTTGCATACAGTGCAGAGTCTGGGTGTGCAGGGCGGGTGTGGGTGAGGTGTGAGTGGCCTCAGCATGGAAAACTTGTCATTTTGGAAGCAGGAGTATTATGTAGTTGAGAGAGTACGCAGCTGTTTTGTCCAACCACCGGAATGCACAGTTCTGAGTTAAGCTTGCATTTCAGAATTCTGCCCGGGTGCTGTTTCTCTCTGCCTCCCTTCACCCCATACAATCCTACAGTATTGAGAGACTCTCCCTGGGTAGAGAAGAGGCAGATTCTTGAAGCTCTCAAGGCTCCCACATGCATGATGCCTCAGGCCACTAACTTCTTAGGATGTTTTCCACCCCCGTTGGAAAAGCCATACACATTCATTAAAGAGAATGTGAAAAATAATTCTGTCGATAGATGTGCTGGCTGTCCTTGCTGTCTGCATCCGTCTTGGTCACTGGGATTAATTTGGAACATCTGGTGACCCAGACAAGGAACTCCTTCCTCCCGTACTGTTTAACGTACATCCTTTGTGAAACTGTGTGCTTGGTCAGATAGCTGGAGAATTCTTAGGTTTAGAAGAGTAGAAAAAAATTAAATTGTTTATAATTCCTTCACTCATACTTGGAGAGGTCAGTCAGTATCTTTCCTTCTAAACTTTTTTTCTAAGTTAGTATGTGTGTGTCTGTGTACAATTTTGTGTTGTGCTTTTCTCGGGTAATACATCCTGAGACGTACTTAAAGTTGCATGACTTTCATACCTCATTGATTAGAACATTTTGAGTCTCTTTCCATTGCATCCCCAATTACCCTCTATACCCGTTCACTTTAAAAGCAACAACTAGGGGCGCCTGGGTGGCGCAGTCGGTTAAGCGTCCGACTTCAGCCAGGTCACGATCTCGCGGTCCGTGAGTTCGAGCCCCGCGTCAGGCTCTGGGCTGATGGCTCGGAGCCTGGAGCCTGTTTCCGATTCTGTGTCTCCCTCTCTCTCTGCCCCTCCCCCGTTCATGCTCTGTCTCTCTCTGTCCCCAAAATAAATGAAAAACGTTGAAAAAAAAAATTAAAAAAAAAAAAAAAAAAAAAAAAGCAACAACTAAGTTGAAACGTGAAGCCATCCAAGTCTTCCTGGGGAAAATAGTTTCTGGAATGAGGTCATTGTTGTGTTTGGTTATTCGGTAAGGACTTAAAACTGAGCCCAGCTCCAGGCAGGACTCACTCTTGCACATCCATGTAGCACCCCACTCATCTTTCCTTGTCTCTCGAACACTGCTGCTGTCTCGGGAAGGCAGCCGTGACTGGGTGGGTGATGGGTTCCGTTCCCCAGTTCCTTGGCACCCATGATCAGCTTGGAACTCCCGCCTGGAACTGTGTCCATTGGTTTCAAACTCTTAGACTGCTGTTATATTTGGGGTTTTTGTGGGAGAGAAGTCTGTTTCCCAGCAGCCACTCTGGTCTTGAAGGTGCTGACTCAGAGGCTCATGGGCAGCTGACTTCAGCGTTCTCCCACAGTCCTTCCCGCCCTTTCCCTGCAGCCTGCCCGCAAGGGGCCGTGTGGTTGTGGTCTGTCTTCAGACGGGGGGGGGCTCAGGCAGGGAGCCAGAGCCAGGCTCGGTGGGGACATCCTAGAGAAGCTCCTTCCACTTCTCTCTGGCGTTTTTGTCTATCCTTGTCTCGTTGTCTGCCCTACCCCCAGAGAGGACCGAGGGGGGAATGCAAGAGAGTACAAGTTTGTAATGTGTCATTCAGCATAAAAGTTGGTAGTGAAGCAAATCAGACTAAGGTTTGGAAGCGGTGACTTTTGGGACACATTGTCATGGGAATGCCCTGTGTGCGTGTTGTGTTTCTCTCTGGTTTCTAGAGGCAACATAACCTAGGGAATGGTTCTGTCCACAGACGGTCCCTGTGTGTGCAAAGGGAGCTTTATGGAGCCACTGTGAGGTTTCTATTCTTCTGAGTCTCGTAAAGTGTTGACCCTTCAGAGTCCCTCCCCCAGTGGAACATAAGAAGTAGGACATGGTCTGTTTAGTTTTGTTTTTGGTTTTTTTTTTTAATGTTTATTTATTTTTTTTTCCAAATAACATGTTTGTTTTATTTTTTTTTCCAATATATGAAATTTATTGTCAAATTGGTTTCCATACAACACCCAGTGCTCATCCCAAAAGGTGCCCTCCTCAATACCCATCCCCCACGCTCCCCTCCCTCCCACCCCCCATCAACCCTCAGTTTGCTCTCAGTTTTTAACAGTCTCTTATGCTTTGGCTCTCTTCCACTCTAACCTCTTTTTTTTTTTTTTTTTTCCTTCCCCTCCCCCATGGGTTTCTGTTAAGTTTCTCAGGATCCACATAAGAGTGAAACCATATGGTATCTGTCTTTCTCTGTATGGCTTATTTCACTTAGCATCACACTCTCCAATTCCATCCACGTTGCTACATAATGTTTATTTATTTTTGAGAGAGAGACAGACAGACAGACAAAGCATGAGCAGGGGAGGAACAGAAAGAGAGACCCAGAATCCCAAGCAGGCTTCAGGCTCCAAGCTGTCAACACAGAGCCCGATGCGGGGCTTGAACTCACAAACCACGAGATCATGACCTGAGCCAAAGTCAGATGCTTAACCCACTGAGCCACCCAGGCGCCCCTGTTTAGTTGTTTTTAATGTAGTAAAAGATTATTGCTCAAACTTTGTTGTTCTTTGTTGGTTTCTATACCCAAACAGTGCATGCCCTGGGTCTTGAGTTACTTCTTTGTGGTAAACTGTTGAAATCAGTCTCCACATGGAAGATTTCGGCACTCTCTGTGCCTTGGATGACTGCCCTGGGGTGCAGTGAATAGCTTGCTAATTAATAGTCAGCCTACTTCTTGGGTTTCATATATTGAGAAAATTTAAATCAAATAGGATAGGGAATTTTGAACAGAGCCCTTTAGGTCTTCTGACTGTGAGATCCCAAAAGTACCTCTAAGTAAGGTCTCAAATATTTTTCTTCCTCTAATAGGCTTTTTGGCCAGGTTATACATACATATATACATATATTTATGTTTTTCTTTTCCATACAGATTTTTATATAGATATAAAAATTCTTTAATGTGTGGCAGGCAGTTAGAGATTAAGGGACATCTGCAATTCTCTCTCAAACATAAAAAAAATGGGAGAGTGACAATGGTGGCATCATTTTAGTGGTCAGAGCCAGCATCTAAACGCTGGGGCTGGGGTTGGGCTGATGGCTTCCAGAAGGCTTCACAAGGCTGTGTGAAACCTCTCCAGTTAAAAACACCTCTGACATTAAGGCCTGGTTCTAGACTTCTTGATTCTTGCCAAATGAAACACCTCCTTTGGCAACAATTATCCAGCTATGTTCATAACAATATTTCTCACCATATTTATCCTGTTTTCTTCAGAAATGTAATTTTCACACTCATGGTAAGTATCCCAGTGCCGTTCCTGGGTCTGTGGTCACAGTACTTTCTGCCACTGCATTGCAATTTGTATAGATCATAAATGGCTTGTTATAAAACCGAATTGAATGTGGCTGCACAACAGAGGCCTCAAAAAGTACCTTTTGAATGAACCATGATTTGACACCTTTAATTTTCCAAGAAAGGGGCCTCTTGGTGGGATTGCTACCCCTGTAGAGCCTCAGGTGAGAGAGCCTAGAAAATTCTTCAGGTTTTTGCATGTATATTAATCTCTTCTTAGTTTGTTGATGGTTACGTGGGTGCTACTTGCAAATATAAAAATGCAAAATATATACATTTTCTAGAGAAAGGGCCTCTTGTCCCCCACAGGAATGTCCTGCATAGCAGTTTCCCTTATTTGCTATTACATAAATCCTAATTATGCACGTGACAGCAGAAGTTGAGAGGGTCCTATTCCATTGTGGAGCACTCAGAATACGGTGGCTCTAAGAGCAGAATTTGTTACAGGATTCTTCAATAATTATGATCATAAGGAATGACATACCCCTAATTAGTAAAGACACTTCCATTTACCAGTCCATGTTCAAATCTGGATTCTAAACCCGGCCCTGCCCCTTTCTACTTCTGTGACCTTGGACTCTTCACTTACCCTCCCTGACAGATTTTTTCTTTCTTTTTCTTTCTTTTTTTTTTTTTTTGTAAGTTTTTACTTAAACTCCAATTAGATGTTACCATCTAATTACAGTGTAATATTAGTTTCAGGTGTACAATATAGCAATTCAACAATTCTAACATCATCCAGTGCTCATCACAACAAGTGCCCTCCTTAATCCCCATCGCCTATTTCACCCATCTCCCCACCCACCCCACTTCTGGTAACCAACAGCTTTTGACAGATTTTCTTATCTGTCAAATACCCCAGAGGGTTGTGAGCATCAAATAGAACAATGTCCGTAAAGCTCCTTGAACACTGCCTCACGTTGGGGGTTTGAGTAAATGTCACTACCTAACCTCCCCCGTGCACCCCTTCTTGGAGGCATGTCTTCTTGCATAGAGATAAGCATCAGAGACATTCATAGCATCGGAACAGGTCGGTTTCAGAAGTTCATTCCATGATCAAGAATTTAGTAAGAATTCCATCTGTATCCAGATACTGCCCAAGTTCACTTGAAAGACACAAAGGGACCCACATTTAGGGCCTAGTCCTATCACAAAACAGTGCATGAACCAGGTGCACTGAGCTGCTCTCCCCAGGGTCAGCCAGCTTCTTGCAGCTTGTGATTGGAGAGAGTTCTTTGGGAAAACCAGAGCGTAGCAAGTACCCGATGTTAGTGCAGCTGCAGATGCAGAAACCGTGATCTCTGCCTGAGGGTCATCTTGTTTTAGGTGAGTGGCTGATTCCGTCTCCTGCAGTAAGAGCTCACTGAGCACTGTTCACCTGCCAGGGTTGTGCTTTGAGCCAGGGTCACAGCTGGGCTGCTTGCAGTCTTGAATTAATTTCTAAATGTTTGTTGCCCCTAGACTTTTCCACTTCTCAGAAACTTTCTGAGACTGAGGCATGAGGATATGAGTCATTCGCACTTCTACCTTGACCATCCGACTTTATGAGATCTTGAAAGACAAGGGAGAGAGTATTGGGAGACTGGGTTGAGAACCTGCCTTGTTCCATGCTCTGAGCTCAGCTCTGGGTGGAGTTTTCTTGCTGCCCTTGCTCCCTGCTCAGATCCTGTTTCTGCAAAGATCTTAAGCAACAGTCCACCAGTGATTCTGAAAAATGGACCATCCTAAGCATTGGATCTTACCTCACTGCCCTTCTCTTGCTAGTTAGAAAGGGAAATGTGCAAGCATAGCCCCTGTGGTGAAGAACCCATACATGCCTTTGAACTTCAGGACTGATCCTGAAGGGCATGACACTTGGCTTGTGAAAGAGATCATGAAACTTAAAAAGCAAAGGAAAATCCTAGAAAGGCCATGAGAATGCCCAAGATAAGATCTTAGTCATGTATAGGTTTGGGTGGCATTAGTTTTTTGATATTATAGGATAACACATTAGGCAATTTTCCATTCTTAGTTAAATTGAGAACTATATGATCTCCAGTATTGGTTTCATTTCTTCAATGTTGAGCCCTGGCTTTGAGTTTGATCTCGACTTGGAAACTGTGACATACTGATTATAGGCCTCCGCTGCTCAGTGCCTCTGGTGGGGTGGGGTGGAATTGGAAGGAGTAGCCCTGTTTTCCTTTGGGATGAGCGTCCATGACTCTATGAAAACTGACCTAAGAGCC
The DNA here is from genome assembly GCF_023721935.1 of Panthera uncia. Lineage (NCBI taxonomy): Eukaryota > Metazoa > Chordata > Mammalia > Carnivora > Felidae > Panthera > Panthera uncia. Next base: position 68,957,730 of record NC_064810.1, on the reverse strand, counting down.
CCACCCAGATTCTAATACTCCCTGGTGTCTGGAAGCTGCTCTGAGTGAGTCTGACCTATTGCACCTTTGGCTTCCCTTGTCTGGGACACCTGCTGGTCACCCTGGGACCCAGAAGAGGGGACCTCCAGTCACTCCAGCCCACAACCACCATGTCTTGATCAGGTGACCCCACCATTCCTAAGCTAAAGGAATATCCTTCCCATGTTGGTATGTTATTTGACACAACATTGGTCTTTAGTAATAGGCAAATGTAATAATATAAGGAACATCTATTTTAATGCCCTTTTCACTATATTGCGGTGGTTTCCTTGGAAACAAACTGAGGCTCATTTGTTAGTATTTTGCACTCATAATGAGCAAGCACTTAATAGTAGGATTATTTGTGTCTTGTGCCTTTGCTAATAGCATCTGTCACACACAGTGGGTTGACATTTTACTACCTGCTTGACTGTGTACATTTGGGGAAACTGAGACTCAGAACCTGGACTAAAGCTTGCTGGGATTCTTGGTTATAGATTCAGACCAGGAGAACCTTGCAAGTAAATAGTTACCTCATTTCTACCAAATTTTACTTATTTTGATTAGCTTGAGGCCCTTCCCAAATCTCTGAATTACCAATCCAGTTTTCTCTGCCACCACCCAAGCATTGAGCCTGCATTTTCCAAGTCTTACCTAATAAGTGCTCTTTATTTCGGTCAAAATTTTAGGAAACATTTAGTGTCTGTTTTCCTAAGTGAGTGTTTGTCTGGGTTACGTAAGGACATATCAGATACAGCAGACCAGGCTGAAGGACACACGTGGACCAGGGGACAGGCTGAGGTAGCTGTCCTTTTCTGACTATTATTTGATGGAAGGCAGAGTGTTCCCCTTCATATTCAGTGGGTGTCTGGCTGTTGTTATTGGTTATGCTAAACCCACTTTCCTTAAATGAACCTTTGTGGGCCTGTTCTAATTTATAAAATGCTTTTGACATGAGTGATGTCATTAAGTTGTTGTTACTCTACCAGGCGATTGATGTGGCTGTTACTGACCTGACCCAAGTGGAGGAGGCTGCGGCCGAGAAGATTGGCACGTTGGCCACACTCCCCACCAATGGTTGGCCCAAATCCTTGACCCAATAAAAGCCCACCTCCCCTAACTCTAGGGGAGCGCTCTTCTCTTCTCTGGGCACCTGCTTCCTGCCATCTTGTGGCTTAGCTGGGCTCCTGGCAGCCAAGCTTCAACGTGGCCCACTCACGTGACATTCCAAACCAGCTCTGTCCATTGAAAGTGCTGCACCCAGCTCTGAACAGTGGCCAGCTGAGGGTGGAACATGGCAGCTGTTAACCAACCACAACAACACGACGGTTTTCCAGGTTGAAAATAGTAACTCTCACATCCTGTTGCAGTGACCAAGGGTAGTGAATTTATATCTCTCCGGATGTGGTTGGCATTCCCCCAGAAGTGCCTGCCAGGTGGATTGGGCAGGTTAAGCCAAACTGAAGATGTTGATCTGAGAAACCTCGGTTTCTTTTGGCCACAGGCCCTCTGTTTTTCTTTCTGAGTCAGCATTCCTTAGGGTCCTGTGAGGACTGTGGTTCATCTCGCTTAGCTGTTTATAGATTTTTTTGAGACTGGAAAGATGAGTTCCTTAAAGAACACAGATTTTGCCCTCTTGCGTCCATTGCTTTAGTCTCCTGCGATCGATAGACTTGGGCCAGAGACCAAGTCCTTTCTTTGCTGCCCTCATGTGAAATGCAATAGTAATTTGAGGGGCTTGGCAGCAGGGCCTCAGCATTGAGAAATCAGGTGTGAGGGCAAGAAAGGCAAAGGCATCCTTTGGGATGCCAACATCCTTTGACAGTGGAGTCTTAGCTTTCTAGCCAGTGCTGTCATCTCCGAAAGTAATGTTGAGGTTTAGAGAAGCTTAGCTTAAAGCAACATCACCCTATTTGTTTAGTGGTCATCATATTTTGCTGCTCAGATACAACATGAATGCAACATATGGTTCGGCAGATGAAGGCAAAGGGCGAGAGGCTTGTTGGAGCATTGACTTTTGGGAAGCACCATCAGTTGACCTTGTCAGGGCTGGTTCATTAGCACTAAGCCAAAGACAGAGGAGCTGTTGGCCTTGAGACTGACGATGCATCATTGTTCACATGTCTGAAGGACATTTTTTTGCTGGAGAAATCTGAACAATATGCAAGAGCAATAGTGGGGTGCAAAGCTTGTGCTGCTGGACTATAACCTTGACCTGCCAAACGAAAGAGAATTCTTAACCATTTTTTTCTCATGGTATTTTAAGTCTCTGGATTTCTTGGGCACATGTTAAGAATTTGAAATACCTCAAGAATCCTATTTAAGTTCATAAGCCTCAATAATGCTTCTGTTCCCTTTCTAATTTACAGATTTGGATATCTTCCTCCAGGGCTTCAGGTTTGTGCTGATGATATTCTCAGCCTCCAGCCCATGTTCTGAGCATCCACTGTGGGCCTGACGATTCTAGGCATTGGACAAAGAAAAATAAAATGCCATCTTTGATTTTGTTTGGGTTTGCTGACTAATGGGTTGAAGCAAACAAGTAAACAAACAGATATATCTGTGTGATAAGTGATTTTATATCTAAGCTTTCCTCTTAACTAAGCCTCCCATCAGCTTTTGAGCATGCTCAGGTCCCTTTGTTCTAGAAAAAAATAGAGAAAGAGAAACCCTCAGCCTCCTACCCATTCACTGTCCCCTTCTTTCCTCCGTATTCACAGCTATATTTCTGACAACATTTGTCTCCACCCAGTCAGCCTTAACCTCAGTCCAGTTTGGATTCAGAATAGGTCTTCCCAGATCCTTAATGGCCTTGTGCTGCTACATCTCATAGACTTTTTTTTAGCCCTTGACTTTTCTGGAACAGTTGACACTGTTGACCACCCCCACCTTGAACTCCTCTCTTCCCACGTTCAGCCTTTGGCCATCTCCTTTGGCGTCTCCTTTGCGGGATCCTTCACCTCTAGCAACCCACTCAATGCTGGCTTGTCCACTTGTCCAAGGCATAGCCTGGATGTCCCTTCCCAACACTCTCTCTTGAGAATCTCATCACACCCACACCTTCCATTGCTCAGACCTGCTGCTGAGCTCCCTCCACCATTTGCCTTCTTGACATCTCCAGTGGGTGTCTTCAGTGCACCTCAGCCTCAAGATGGCTCAAACTGATCTCATGATCTTCCTCCCAGCCGTGGTTCTCTTCTGATTCTCCTTATCTCTCCTTTGATCTGTTTGCATAAGCCAAAAACCTAGGAGTCACCTTTTCCCACCTTCTCCTCAATGCCTACATCCCATATGCTACCAGGTCGTCCACTGACCTCTTATTTCTTTGAAATTCAACTCCTTGACCACCATCCTGGTCTATCTGTTCTCCACACCGCAAGGCGATCGTTGCAAAACCAAAACATGCTGATGTTCAGCACCTCATAGAGGCTGCACGTATGTGGGGATGGCCAGAACCCGGGATGCCTTGGAAAGCAGGGACGGCTGAAGAGACTCACGGGGTAGCCTGGGATGTTGCACCACAAAGTAGAGACGTAGAAGCTATGCTGTAGGTGATGAGAAGCCATGGAAGGGCTTTATGCAAGAGCATCATCACGTAGTTTATATTTTAGAGAAATGCTGTGGAGCCCAGGTGGAAACTGACTTGGGGGGGAGACAGACCATAGAATGGGAAGGCAGCCAGGAGGATGCTGTGGCATCCAGGTGAGGCTTGTGGCTTACCTCAAGTAATAGGAGTCTATTGTCAGGCCATTTAGGGCCTAAGGGATAAATTCAAACTCCTTAGTCTAACGCTCAGGCCTCCTTCCTCCATAATCTCCTTCCTTCCCTCCCTTTTACCATCTACTTGTCCATTCATTCATATATATGTACATGCAATAGGCCTGTATCTATTTCTACACCCTCGCTTCCCATCCTAGTAGACCTCTCCTTTTTTCTTTTCTTTTTTTAATCTTTATTTATTTTTGAGAGAGACAGAACATGAGCAGAGGAGGAGCAGAGAGAGAGAGAGGGAGAGAGGGAGACACAGAACCCAAAATAGGCTCCAGGCTCTGAGCTATCAGCACAGAGCCCAACAGAGGGCTCAAACTCGGGAACCGCGAGATCATGACCTGAGCTAAAGTCTTGATGCTCAACTGACTGAGCCACCCAGGCTCCCCAAAACCTCTCCTCTTCATTTTTTTTTTAAATTTTTTCTTAACGTTTTATTTATTTTTGAGACAGGGAGAGACAGAGCATGAACAGGGGAGGGTCAGAGAGAGGGAGACACAGAATCTGAAACAGGTTCCAGGCTCTGAGCTGTCAGCACAGAGCCCGACGCGGGGCTCGAACTCATGGACCGTGAGATCATGACCTGAGCCGAAGTCGGCCGCTCAACTGACTGAGCCACCCAGGCTCCCCAAAACCTCTCCTCTTCAAATACTTCCCTTCCCAGCTGCCCACCCTATTCATCGTCACGTGTGAGCTTGTGCTGCTTTATTGCATCCCAAATGCCTTCTCTCCTCTACTATTCTGAAACCCACAGCTGAGCCTGAAGCCCACATCGGGCTCTCCACATTTCTCTGTGCCCTGACCTTAAGCAGCGTTATGATGGTTGTGGAGGAACTGGAGAGCCCACCTGATCTACCACCCTTGCTTTACAGAAGAGGCCAAGAGTGCTTGAAGGATCAGTGGTTAAAAGAGCGAGTCTTGTGGATGGCTGTGTTGCACATTTTTAACTGTACCACATCCTGGGCTCTTTGAACATTTATCCCATATGTTATTTTTTAAAATTAAAAAAAAATTTTTTTGAGAGCCAGAGAGAGACAGCATGAGCCGGGAAGGGGCAGAGAGAGAGGGAGACACAGAATCCGAAGCTCAGGCTCCAGGCTCTGAGCTGTCAGCACAGAGCCCAACACGGGGCTCAAACGCACGAACTATGAGATCATGACCTGAGCCAAAGTAGGACGCTTAAACTACTGAGCCACCCAGGTTCCCCATATCCCATATGCTATTTTAATTGTTATCACGTAATCATGACTGGATGATACTGCAGAAGCAGTGTGTGCAGTGGTTAGGAATATGGGCTCCAGAGTCAAACAAATGTGGTTTAGATCCTTGCCCTGACACCTGCTTGCTGTGCAGCTTTGGATAAATTACTTGGCCTCGTTTGGCCTCTCTGTGCCTCATTTGCCAGCTCTGGGAAAATTAGGGTGGTGCCTGTACCATGGCACAGGGTTATCAGCGCGGGGGGGGGGGGGGGGGGGGGGGGGGGGCGTGGGGGACTAATGAAATAATCCATGTAAAGGGCTTCAAACAATGCCTAGTCTGTTGTAAGTATTCCATGAAGTTTCTCTAGGTGAAGAGATTTTAAAAGTGGCTTGATGTCCCAGTGAAATTAAAAATCTCTTGGAGGCAGTACACCACACATTCTCTATTGCACATTACAAAGAATTTTCCCAATCCTGTATGGGGGACAAGGCAGTATCCCTCTTTCATTGACGAGAAAACCGGACCACTGTCCCGAGATAGCAGGTAGGTAGCTGAGATTGCACAGCAGCACCGCTGAAAAAGGATGTCCCCAAACTGAGCTTTTCTGAGGCATTTCAAGTAGAGTGACAAGGATAGGACAGAGAGAGCTGAGGTCCAGGCTTGGTGTGGGGCGGGGCAGTGCTATGCTTCTTTGTTGGGGAGCCGCCCTTGCAGAGCGAGTTCTCCAGTCAGCCACGGTCCTTGGCAGGAGAATGCTGTGTTTACAGCCTCAGAAATCCTGTGGAGCAAAGGTACACTTGTCAAGAACGACATCTCTCTTGCCCCTGGAGGTTTATTTAGTTGTTGCTAAAGTGCCTGGAGCCAGGCTAAGATCCCAAATCTCCTTTCTTTACTTTTTCTAGAACCAAGTCAGTGTACAGAAGGGAAAGATAAGATACGGGAGGGGCACATTCCCATGGGACCAGGCTCAGAGACACCCTGAGGATAGCAGGCAGCACAGGCGGAGCAGGGCCTGTGAGGACAAGAGGGCCTGTTATGTAACTCTAACCTGCTTGTCAGCAGCGAACCAGGAAGAGTACTTCCTATGAGGGATTTCCCCTTCCTGCCCAGGAGCCCCACACAGAGAGGCCATGCCCTTTGGAAGCCTGCATATGTGTTTGGCCACAGAGAGGTGAGCCCGTGTCTGGTTTTGTTCTCCTCGATTTGTGTTTGTGCCAGGACGTGTGCCAAGGGCCCTCTGCTGTGTGTCCACAGGCTCCGAAAGGGGACTCCAAACACCCCCCCTGATGTCAAAGGAGGCAGAACGGTGGCCTCTGACCCCGGTTGCCCTGGTGCCCTGGCTTGGCAGCCCTCAGGGCCGCGAGTCTCACAGACAGGGGTGACTGGAGGCACATAACGTTCTGAGTTGGCCTCCTGCTCTTTTTAAGCCAATTGTTGGAGAATTCAAGACCCGACTTTGGTGACACAGTAGCCACCCGAATGAGCAGAGATTTTCAGAACACGCCCCTTCTTTTTCTTTCCTCTTCACCACTCTATTTACAGGGCTGCCTCTTATGAGAGGAGGGGAGACTGGGGAGCAGATGCAGAGCCCTGAGAGAAGGGGTGCAGGGTCTGTGAGGAGAGGAAACTAGGAAGGTGAGAGGAAGGGAACTGCTTGTGTGAGGGAGGGACACTGACTGTGGGGAGAGGGAGGGAGGGAGGCAGGACCGTGAGAAAGAGGAGGGAAGCACCCTTCCTGTCTCAGGAACTGGGCTTAGTCCTCCCTCCCCTCCCCGGCCTTCTGGGAGCTAGGAGCGGACTTGGGACTCCTGGAGGGGCCTGAAGCCGCTGCTGAAGGAAGCCACAGTGTGTTCCGGAGCTGGATGGAAACTATTTGGGGACCAGCTGTGGAGAGTTGGCTTGTGCCCTAAGGGTCTGACGTCTGCCTGGTTGTGACCCCTTGCTCCTGTGCTGGGTGAGAATGGGGAGAAGAGAATCACTTCTCGGTTCTGCCCATCTCAGGCCTGCCCCACTGCCCTCAGGCATCTCCTCCGAGGTCACCCCATGGCCATCTGGGTCCTCTGCAGGCCCTGAGTCCAAGTCCAGCTTGGGGGTGAGGGGGAGCGGTGGCTTCCCTCCTGGACCGCTTATGTGCTGCCTGACATGCCTCAGGGAGCGTCCCCACAGGGCCTCGGGCGCCTTTGTGGTATCAGCCTTCCCACCGAGGCTCTGGAGGCCTCAGAACAGCTGCACCAGGTCCTGGGTGTGCTCGCTTCGGGCTGGACATGGATACATAACCTCATGGGAGATTTTAACCCTGGCGGCTTTTGACCCAACCTCGCAGAAAGTACTTCTCTTCCCATCCTCCGAGATCTACTCTGAGCTTCCTCAACAGTGAGGGAGCACTTACTATATGCCGAACACTGAGTGAGTGCTTTATTCAGGTTAAGTGATTAACTCCTACAGCAAACCAATGACGGGGGCATTTGTATCAGCCCCATTTAAAAAACAATTTTTTAAAAAACATTTATTCATTTTTGGGAGACAGAGAGACATAGAGAGGGAAAGACAGAATCCGAAGCAGGCTCCAGGCTCCAGGCTCCGAGCTGTCAGCACAGAGCCTGATGTGGGGCTCGAACTCACAGACTGCGAGATCATGACTCGAGCCAAAGTCAGATGCTTAACCGACTGAGCCGCCCAGGTGTCCCGTATGAGCCCCATTTAAAAATGAAGAAACTGGGGCTCCTGGGTGGTTCAGTCGGTTGAGCGTCCGACTTCGGCTCAGGTCATGATCTCACAGCTTGTGAGTTGGAGCCCCGTGTCAGGCTCTGTGCTGACAGTTCAGAGCCTGTGACCCCTTCTCTCTCTGCCCCTAACCCACTCACATTGTGTGTCTGTCTCTCTCAAAAGTAAATAAACATTAAAAAAAAAAAATGAAGAAACCAAGATACAGATGGGTTAGACGTTAGTAACTGCTGGTAAGTGGCAGATTGAGGAGGCCAGCTCAGGCACTGTGATTCTGGAAGCCACATGTTCACCACGCACCACTGCCTCATTTTCCCAATGTTGTGTCCCCACCCTGTTCTCCACCACCCATGTTCCGTGGTAAACAGGCTGCTCTTCATCCTGGGCCTGTGCAGAAATCCCCCCCTCCCTTCTCTTTCCTGGTGGTCCCTGAGGGAAGTTGGGGGAGCCTGGGAGTCTGGCCCCTCCTGGTCGGCACTCTTCCAGCTCCTCAGGACCCCTTGGATGTTTGCTTTCCACGTACTCCCACACCCTCCCCTCCTTTGAGTTGTGCACCTTGACTTTTCTCCCCTCCCTCCCCCCTTACTGACATCCTGGCCATCCCTGCATTCCTCAAAGACCTTGGGACCCGCCTCACGCTCCCCCCTCTCCCTCAGGCCCCACCATCCCTGCATCTCCCTGAGACAGTTGTCCAACGCATCGGTCTCCAAGCGCCTTGTTGCTCAGCTCCAGTGGCGGTTCATAGCAATTTTGGCCCGTTTCCTGGGCGCCCCCACGCACCAGATGCTGAATGAGGGCTTTACCTGCAATAGCACCGTATTTCTTGACAACATTTCTACGAGGAGGGCATTTGTTCTCGTTGACAGATGAGGAAACAGATCATCAGACAGGTTTAGGGACTTGCCCATGGTGACATAGTGAATGGTGGAGGACATACTTGAACTTGGCTCCGTGCAGCCTCTCAGCCTCTCTCAACATGGCTGGAGCTGGAAACTTGCACATCGCACTCTGGCCACAGTCCTCACCCCTCTGAAATGGACAACCTCCATTTCAGAAAGAGCGTGTCCCCTCTCTTTCTCTCTGCCTCTTTCTCTGCTGTAATCTCTTCTCTTTAGAGCGTGCCATTCCCTCCATCTCTCCGTTTCCTCCCAAACCATTTCTCTTCTGAATCTTTGTCTGCAGTCAGAAGAAGGCACAAATATACCCCATCTTCAGAATATCCTGTCTGCCTTCCTCCCCATCTCTTCCCACACTTCCAGACCACTTGTGGGAGCTGCCTGCTTGCAGCCACCTCACTGCCCCCTGGATTCTGCCCTCACCCCTCCAGATTGTGGCAAATCCACAGTAGCCACCTGGGATTTGCACTTCCTGATCTCTTTTTGCGCTTGCTCGGGCTTCCGATCATGTCTCTTTGGGCTTCCAAACCACTGGTTCTCCCCCGCTTGTCCCCGGCATCTCCTTCCCAGCCTGCTTTAAGGGCTCCCCTCCCCCTAAATCGCCGATATTCTATTTTATAAAGGGAGGCATGGGGCCACATCTTGGCCCACAGCCCACACAAGCACTGTTTTGCTGATGGAAAGCTGTTGAATTCTGTAGAGCTGAAATTCTGTATAAATAGACACATTTACAACTTCCTGTCCATTTAGCTATCAATCATTCTAACAAAGGTAGTACTATTAATAACTTGCACATGTAGCAAGTCACAGCTTACAAAGTGCTTTCGCATGCCTTTCAGTATCCCTACCTATGTGCAATGAAAATATTTTTATGTCTGCACGGTATTAAACAGGCATCATTAAATTCGACTTACTCTGCCAAGGTGTTGGGGGTAGCATTATAAAGGAGCTGTGTTTTGCCGAAGAGTCCTTGCTTAAGGCCCCCTGGGTGTTGTTAACGGGGATAATGTCCCCAGTCCCCCATTTAGTTTTACTGGTGATCGGTAGGTTATTGATCCTTGGGACAGGGCCAAATGACCCTTGTTATTTTAATAACGTGTTCCTGCTAGGGCATTGGGAGAGACTAAGGGCCGACCACAAGATGTGGGGAACCTCCGTGCATACAGGTTGAGGCCCAACTACAGGATCTGAGACATTTGGATCAGGGTAAAGTGTAACCATACTGACCCAGTTTTTGAAAACCTGTATGGGTCATGCTTTCTCAAGGAGGCTTGAAAGCTTTAAACCAAGATGGCAAATGGTTGTGTCTTCTGTGCCAGTCCCCCTAGTTGGTAGAACCTGCTTGGAGTACTGTGTTGAGGGGGATCCTGAGACCAAGCCAAGGCTCCCGTGATCAGATGGTGTGATGTGCCATGGATGGGGAGGAGGACATGAGAGCACAGGCCACATCTTTGCCATAGCTGCTTCAAGCTGTCTTTGAGAGTGGAAGAACCGCCGGACAAACTGGGGCCGGCAAGGGAGCCAGGGAGCCAGTGAGGACAAGCCTTTGAGAGGTCGCCGCCATTTCACCAGACCCGGAGGCTGCCCTGCTTTGACTTGCTGGGACTTGACTTTGGAGTTGTCAAATTTCTGAGGCCAAAAGCCACATGGATAAGGATTTCCTGATGTCCCACAGCCCCTCAGCACCCAGCTGCTTGCTCACCCCACTTAAGTGGGCAGGGGCTGTCTGTGCTCTGTCTACTTTATCTTACACATTGTTTCTTGTCATGTCCTCACTGCTCAGGTGTCGTGGGAGGCTTTCTGGAATGGCTCATGTCTCTGGTGGGGAGTCCTGTCCCTCTCCTGCCCTTGACCCCTAACTTTCTCTGCCTGAGCCCTAGATCTGGGACGCACTCAACTCCTTTGACCTCTGGCTGGGTTTGGGGGCTCTCGGGCCTGTGTGGTGTCAGATGTATCCAACATAGCCAGGCTCGTTGCTGATCTGGCGTCATGGCGGAGAGCACAGAGCTTGAACTTGGCTCAAGCAGGTGCCTTCTCAGCAAGCAGGTTCTGTCACTTCGATGCCCAGTCACCATGGGGAGCAAGTTCTTCCTTCAGCACACACACACTTCACCTGAAACCCAACTCTTCAACCAAATGATATCCTGCCTCTTCTCCAGAATGTTGGCACGTTGGAATACGGTGTCAGGTTGTTATTGGCTAATGTTATGTTGCTGCCACACACAATTAGAGCAGGGAGAAAAACAGCACCCGCTGTCTCCAGCAAAGCAGTCCCTCTGACCCAGGTACTGTCGTGCTGCTTGTAAATACGGCACTGACCATGCTTTATGGGAAGTGTGGCATACAAGCTGCTGGGGAGTGCCAGAGCTATGTTCGAAACCTTCCCCAGAAGTGCACTCATATCTGCAGCTCACTTGGAAACGCGTTTTGGAAACTGCACTGACCAGTGGAGGGGGTGGGGTGGATGTGCGATAGAGCAGCAGGTAACACGCTAACGGTGGAGTGTGGGTGGCAAGCATATGGATGTTCACTGTACAATCCTTTCAACTTGGCTGCAGGTTTGGAAACTTTCATAATAAAATGGTGAGGGGGGGGAATTACCCTCGACAGTGACCCATTTTTAATTTGAAACAGGCTCTTGACCAGTGTGGCCCCTGAGGCTGGAGAGTGAAGGGGCTGTGCAGATTGGATCCATTTCATTCGGGAAGGCTTCCTGTGGTGGGTGGCTTTCTGCCTGCCAAGCCTTGAAACCTGCACTGTTCACAGACCGGGCTAGAGGAGGGGTCTGCAGCCGCCCTCCCGTGGGAGCCGTGCACTCTGCTGCCAGTGCCCTCCAGCCCCCTGCCCCCACCTTGTGTAACCCTTGAGTAGGTGTGCTGCCCTCTCCTGTACCTCACCTTCACATGCCAGCTCCTAGGCAGTTAGACTGCACCCAGCCTCCTGCTGGCTTTCCTCACCTTTCCCAGAGGGTTGCCATATGCCTCGGCACTTCGCAGGCAATGGGAGGGGGCTCTCGCCCGGCACAGTATCTGCTGAGGCTCTGAGCCTCGGTGCAAACAGAGAGGCTGTCTGGCCCCGGGAAGGTTGGGAGACTTAGTCGCTCTAGATGGCCTCCCTCCTGCCTGCAGATTCTAGGCACCACGGAGCCGACAGAGCAGGAGAGGGGGGGTGGGCAGGAAGTAAGTGGCCGGTGAAGAAGCTCTCTGGAGTTAGGTCCTGAACTAAATTGTGGGTCACATTCATTGGTGGTCTCACAGAAGGTGCTGGGATCCAGCTACTGGGATAACTGGCTCAGGTGTGGGAGTAAAATGCAAGGCCTCCACCTGTCTGATGCCCATCGCCCACTGCTGCGGTCTCCTGCTAGTATGTAACTGGCTGCGCAATGATACAGATTCTTGGTTCATTTTTTAAATTTACTTTTAATGTTTGTTTATTTTTGAGAGAGAGAGAGAGACAGAGCGTGAGTGGGGGAGGAGCGGAGAGAGAGAGAGAGACAGAATCTGAAGCAGGCTCCAGACTCTGAGCTGTCAGCACAAAGCCCAACACAGGGCTCAAACCCGCGAACTATGAGATCATGATCTGAGCCAAAGTAGGACGCTTAACCTACTGAGCCACCCAGGCGCCCCAATTCTTGGTTCTTTTAGTCTTAGCCTTAGCAAAATGTCATCAGGAAGGAAAGCATGCTGTCATAATAGTGTAAGGGAAATTTTGTAAAGTTAAGTGCCGTAGCGCTGCTTTCTGCCTCTGTTAGTGCAGAGGATCGAGAATCCATTGTCAGGCTTTTGGCGCTCTTGGAAGATGGCGCTCTCCATGCTTTTTTTTCCCTGAGCGACACATTCACTCACGCTGACACTTGTCCTCTGAGCCCAGTGAGCCTCTGCCCTTGACGCCTGCAAGGGGCATGCCCAGCCCCTTGCCCTCCTACAAAGGAGAGCAGGGCAATCTTCCACTGGTTGTCCACCTGCTTAGGGCCTACTCTGCTGTCTTTCCTCCAGAGAGGCAGTGGGCGCTGGGGTTCAGACTCCCTGGTGTGAGTCCTGACTCCACCACAGGCAGGTGACCTTCAACAAGCAGCTTCATCTCTGTGTCTCATCTGCGGCAGCTGTGATGTGAGGGAGGGAACAGTCCCTGCCACATGGCCCCGTTGTAGAAACTGCTCAAGTTTATGCTGCAAAGCCTGATGTGTATATAGGGAGTGCTGTTCAATTAGCCACTGCTGACCTTGGCACCTGTGCCCGAATCATCCCACTCGGGGCTACGGCTCTGAGGCCGGAGCCAGAATTCAGCATCACTGCACGCCGTGGCTGTAATAAATTACCACAGAGTTAGTGGCCTTTAACAACATGGATTTATTCTCTTGAATTCTGGAGGTCTGGGCTAAAGTCACCGGGCTGACTGGGCCATACTCCCTCCGAGGCTCTCGGGAGGATCCATGTCCTTGCCATCTCCAGCTTCTAGAGCTGCATTCCTCACATTCTTTGGCTCTGTGGCCTCTTCCTCCATCTTCAAAGGCAGGAGCTAGCATCTTGCTTCTGTTGTCCTATCACCACTGTGGTCCAGTCTCCCTCTGTCTTCGTCCTCTAGGGACCCTTGTGATGGCATTGGGGCCCACCTGGAGAACCTAGGAGAACCTCCCATTTCAAAATCCTTCACCTAGTCATATCTGCAGGAGGTAACATTTACTCTGGGGATTTGGAAGCGGACATATTTGGTGGCCATTCTTCACATGACAACTGAGACAGGAAGAAACTCTCTGGGGTCATGGTCCTGTGGTGTTACTTGGTCAAATTCTGGACCAACGTAGAGCACCACCCCAGACCTAGCTGGGCCACACAAGCTGCCCGGCCCCCTGCTATGCAAGCATGTGGGCTCTAGGCCCTCTCTGTCTGCCCAAACAGAGTTGGAGGGCACAGTTGTATTGGCTCCCCATTGTCTTGGTGCAAGGCAGACGCTGGGTGGTTGGTTATGTGTTCATGCAGGCAGGCGCTGATGTGCTGTGTGTGTCCCTTTAGGCCACGGCGAGTGTCACTGTGGAGAATGCAAGTGCCACGCAGGTTACGTTGGGGACAACTGTAACTGCTCAACAGACATCAGCACATGCTTGGCCAAGGATGGCCAGATCTGCAGCGACCGTGGGCACTGTGTCTGTGGGCAATGCCAGTGCACAGAGCCAGGAGCTTTTGGGGAGACGTGTGAGAAATGCCCGACTTGCCCAGATGCCTGCAGCACCAAGAGGTAATGGCACCCTCACTCCCGCTTCTCACCCCAGACCAGGCCCATCTTTCAGCCTGTCAGCCCTTGCGGCCGGCCCACCTCTTAGTCCCCATCCCCCGCATTTTCCACTGCCCAGCCTTTTCTGGGGAGCTAAACTCATACGAACATTAACTAAACTTTAACTGTATATTAAAATAGTGTCTTTGAAACACTGGTAGGAACCAGTGTTTCAAAGACACTATTTTAATATACAGTTAAAGGGGATTTTGTAAGAAAATAAAAACAGAACCAAAAAAAAAAAAAAAAAAAAGACTGTTATTCTATTCCCCAACTTAGAAGTTACCAGATCACTGAATTAATTTCAACTGGTTTGGGTACCAAAATAGTGGCTTCTCAGAGCCTTTTGAGTGCTATTGAGTATTTCACAGGGGGATGTAGTATGCTTCTGTTTTTCAAACAAGTTGGATCCCCTCCCCGACATTAACATTTCCCAAATAATGTTTCACAGGACACCGTATGGCAAATGTTGCTTGGAACAAAACATAATCAGAACATGGATCAGATAGGAGGGCATTCGACCTAGATAAGACATGCCAGAAACAAACCACAATGGCTTTTGAATTTTCTGCTCCATTTATACAGATAATGGAACGCTGGCCCTGCACTGCAGCTGAATGCAGAGATTGTCTGGACAGTGGGCACCGCGCCTCCACTGACTCAGCCACGGGGTCACGTTCTCCATGCTGACCTCCCCGCAGCTCTGCCCTTCCCCCTCTGCCAGAGTGCGAATGGGCGGGAATTAAAGGGATCCAGGAGCTATGCCATCAGGAAGGCATGAGTGACCGTTTCTCTTGAATTTTGCTAAAGGAACAGCTGTGTCATCATCATCCACGCTAGGGGGCCCGGCGTGAGGGAAACAGGCACAGATAATCAGAAACAAATAATAGTACAGACGTCGTTTCTCTTGGGCTGGGGAACGCAACTGTGCAATTTTCTTTTGGCAGATTTCCCCTCCACATGTCTGGCTTGGGCTGATAAAGAAAGGAGTTCATGCTCTCCGAGCCTGCCTTGGCTGCTGGTCGGTCCTTGCTCAGAAATGTTCTGGGTGGCACAACCCCTACTTGGATGTTTGCCTCAAATAATCCAGGCGTGGGTAATTGAAAGCTGGCTGTAGATCGAGAGACAAGATAGACAGGACCAGATTTTATTTTGTGTAATTGGAGAAGAGCCGGGGAAAGGGAGGGAGAAGAAAAGCAGACCCACTTTAGACCTGCTAAGAGTGGAGAAATGACAGAAATCCAAATAGCAACGTCCCAGGGGAGGAGGGTAGGATCCTGGATCTGGAGCCCAAGTAGCTGGGGCCGTGTGAGCGTGGAATCACAGCCATCACCCACGTTTTATGACGGAGCGGGGCGCGCTCCCCCAGCTCCTCTCGCAGAGCTGTTTCGGGCTGTCCTTGGGACACACGAGGTTAGCGGAGGGAGGGGGGCAAGCTAGGACAACACACATGGAATCAATAAAAGTAGATCAAGCCCGTTTCTTCCATTCCCCTCGAGCAGCAAGGCAATGCAGTTTTGGCGTAGGTCAGTTAAAAGGCCCGACAACATTAGCTTTAGGTCAAAAGGGCACAACAACCGTAGCTTTAAATGTTTAAAGCATTCATTTCCGAGAAGAAACAGTATCTGATAATTTGTTATCCATTAAGCAATACTAACGACACAAGGAGAGCAAAGAGATGCCATAAGGAAACCTCACTATTCCTTTTTCTTTATCTCTGGGCCACACTGATGCTCTCTGTTTCTTTCAAAGCCTAGTTGCAACTTCTTTTTTTTTTTTTTTTAAACACATTCCCTTTGAAAGTGACTTATGTGATGTTTTTCTACTTGTTGGTTTGCCAAGAACCACCAGGTTTTGAATGCCTTGTCTTCCCCACCCTCCCCACTTGGGGTTTCAGAACAGCCAGTCTCCACTTTCTAGAACTAACCAAACATACCCTTCACCTTGGGTGAGTTCACACTCAGGCTCAGCTGATTTCAATTAACAGGCTCTCTGAGTAAAGTCTCTCTCAGCAACTTGTTTGTTTAAAAGGCCAGACTTATTTTAACACATGACTACAATATATCACAAGTTTCAGCCCAGTATGTGGAGCACACAAGTTAGACTGATAAATCCACATGGATAATTAGGGAACGTTTCCTGGAAGTGGCCCTGTGGTTTAATGTGGTTTAATAACAACGGTTGCAGTTGGAAGGCTGGCGAATCCTCGCTGAGAGGAGGGTCAGCTTGGGGGTCACTTGTGGTGTGCTAATCCCAGAGGCCGGAGAAAGGGCCAGAGCTAAACCGCCCCTTCCTGGCCTGCAGCCAAGTCTCAGTTGTCTGCACTCTGGGACTCTGGCCTCAGGGGAAATGCAAACATTACCAACTTGTTTGTAACTCCAGAATGTTTCTATGGAGTGTTCCAGGAGAGTGGGATGTTATGGCCAATTCTGGGGTAGCTGCATTCCTTTTTTTTTTTTCCTTGTTTATTTATTTTGAGAGAGAGCGAGAGAGCGCAAGCCGGGGAGGGGCAGAGAGAGAGAGAGAGAGACCCAAGCAGGCTCCAAGCTGTCAGTGCATGAGCCTGATGTGGGGCTGGATCTCATGAATCATGAGATCATGACCTGAGCCAAAATCAAAAGTCCAAACGCTCAACTAACTGAGCCACCTCGGCACCCCTGAATTCCTAAGAAAGTCCTGCCTGCTTTCCTCCCCAACGTTCAGAAAGGGAAGTGAGGACTTGGGAGGGGCTTACCGAGAGGCAGGGCACTGGGTGCTGGAGCTGCGGCCACAGCGTCTCATGGCCCTGCTGTCTCCCCTGGCCTCAAAGGGGGGCGCTTGAAGTGCTGTCCAGCTCCTTTCCAGTTCTGCTGCTCCCCTGAAGTTTCTCCCCTGGAAATCTAGTAACTGGCCTCAATCTCAAGGAATTAAAAAAACAGATGATGGTAATTCAGGCCGTGCATCGTGGTTGTACATCCCTCTACATTTTTGCCAGAGAGCTTTCCAGACACATAACCTCACTGGTCCCCATGGGCCTATGGGTAAGCAGAGTGGCCATCCCCCGGGTCACTGTGGCTCTGTGGTATCAGCACCTGTGTTCCACAGATTCGGCCCTTGGGCCCTAACCCAGTCTCAAGGAAGCCCCTGCTTCTGGGGCAGCCACCCCCATCGCCACCGGGCACCATCACCCCACTAAGTCCCTGAGAATTAACTGTCAGCTGGTTGTCTTGCCCAGCCCGCTCCTCCCTGGGGTTCTGTTTGTGCTCCCCCATCCCACAGTCCCCCAGAGGGGTCGGGCCCCTCTCCCACCACTGCAGGCATCACAGACCTTTTGTGAAAGCTTTGCTTCTCTGGCCCCACAGCCTCGGGATTCTGTTCTCACTGATGTAAAGTGAAGGTAGATGGGGACTGTCTGGAACTGGGTTTGACTATGGGAAGTAGGGTACTGATCCTTAATTGAGCATTTTACGTAAGCATTTTTACACAATAACAATATCTGACTTAAACTGTGCACCTGAGGTGGGAGGAGAAGGGGCTCAAAACGAGACTTTTTGGCTCCTAACCCAATTTCTCCAGAAGGCCCCTGTTGAAATGTGGGTTTCCTGGAAGGAGACTGCCACCCTGTAGCCTCTACCAGAGTCTAGTGTAGACCAACTCATAGAGGGTAGAACCCTCCAGGCAGGCTCCATCTGGGAGGGAGAAGGGCTCCAGGACAATGGTTCACAACCCTCACTGTGTGAATCTGAATCCAGAAGCCCAGGCTCTGCCCCAGAGGTGTGGATCCCATTGGTGTGGTCAGGCCCTGGAGATGGTATTTTCTAGAAAGCCTCCTGGAGAGTCTAATATGTGGGAGGGTTAAGGGCCCTGCCCTGGCAGTGATCCCCTAGTAGGAATCCTGGGAAATGGGGCAATTTGGCAGCATTAAGCACTGGCCAGGGGGGTGTGAGGACCCCTCTATGAGGCCAGGAACCCCATTTTTTTAATCACTCCAAAGTTTCCTGCTTGGAGCAGACTCTTCAAAGGCATGTGATACAGCTGAGTGAAGATGGGTTTGGCTCCTGGTATCAGAAATTGAATGGTTTCTGGGGCACCAGTCAGTTAAGTGGATGACTCTTGATCTCAGCTCAGGTCTTGATCTCAGAATCATGAGTTCAAGACCCAGCATGGAACCTACTTTAAAAAAAAAATGGGAAAGTCTCTAACCTGCAACTTGATGTGTAGACCAGGCATGCCTCTAAACTCACATGTTTCTCCAAGAACCCTTGGGCAACCAGAGGCCAGCAGAAACACTGACTGAGGCCAAAAATCTGAAGATAGGGTGAAGTAGAACCTTCAAGGGCCCAGGCCCAGCAGAAGAGTGGGCAGTGCACCCCTGGGAGCTCAGTTACCTGTGGGGAACCACCGCACAGCATCTAACACCCTCGTTTATTGCCTCTTTTCCAAAGAGACTGTGTTGAGTGCTTGCTACTTCACGTGGGGGACCCGGCCGACAACCAGACCTGCCAAAACCTGTGCAAGGATGAGGTGATCACGTGGGTGGACACCATCGGTGAGTGTGTCCAAGCGGCCCTGGGTAACTGTTCCCTTTTGTATTGTGGTAGACACCTTGAGGCTTCCTCCTCTGTGGAGACCATCGATTCTCAGGGCCACCTGGTAGGGAGCAGGGTGGTTCTAGTCTGGAGTTGAGAAGCATGACGTCAGTGTCCTGGATACTACTGTTGGGTCCCTGGGCTCTCTGGGGTGTAAGACTTCTTGTTCATAACTTTCTGCACCATCACTGGAGCCCCATCTTAGTCACATCTCCCAGGCTCTCGGAGAAGTTGGTATATTAGTTAGGACAAGTCATGTTAGCTGCTATAACAAATCCCAGACCTCAGTGACTTAACTAAATATAAGTCACTCACTGAGAGTCCATTGAAGACTTTTTGGTTGATAAGGCCTTGGTTGATAAGGTCATTCAGGAAACCAGGCTCCCTCTACCTGAAGGTTCTATTCTCCTCAAGGTCCCTGGAATCCTCTCCACTCAGTCAGCAAATGGGGGAAGACAGTGAGGGATCACGTGAGATGCTGTTATCGGCCAGGCCTGGAAATGGTGCTCACGACTCCAACTCAGTTGTTTGGACACATTTAGATGTAAGGGTCGCTGGGAAATGTAGTCAAGTCGTGTGCCCAGGAGGCAGGGAAACCCTGTTTGATGAATGGCTGCCTAGTCTTTACCACATTGGCCTCAGCCTGGTGTGGCTCTCATGATGCTGCAAGGCATCAGAAGGGGCAGGGGTCTCGTGTGGCCTAGATTGCACAGTGATCCCAGCACTGGGATTGAGTGCTGTCCCAACTGTCCCCCCGGCAACAGGCACCTGTTCCTGCAGCTGTCGCTCACTCCTTGTTCTGTTATCTTTCGTGGCAGATCACATTTTAGGGTTCTTCTCATTCTGACCTCTCCAGTTTGACTCCATCCATCCAACCCTTTGCTTTACCTGTGAACAAATGGCTAGAAGTCCATTCTGAGTGGGAGCCCACAGGGTGGCTCAGACAGAGGTGCACAGACCTTTGTGTTTCACCCTTTCTGGGATGCCTCCATCCCTTTACTAGTACAGACATTTCTGTCCAGGCTGAGGAGTTTCTAAATGCAAATCACATATCTTAGCCCCGTATGCACGTGACCGGCTTTGGAAGTGGTCTGGAGCACTATAATTACACCGAATCAAAGTGCCCCTATGTCAGAACCCTCATACAGTGTGGTGGTAGTGTAGATTTGTGCATCTACTTAGAAAATGGTCTGGCAGTTCCCCGCAAATTAAATGGAGTTACCGCACAATTCAGTAACATCACTCCCGGGTATATACACAAGAGAACTGAAAACACGTCAACACAAAAACTTGTGCACAAATGTTCATAGCAGCTTTATTCATTAGAGTGAAAAATGAGAACCAACCCAAATGTACATGAACTGATGAATGGAAAAATAAAATGTGGTACATCCATACAGTGGAAAAAGGAATGGCGTCCTGATGCACACTGCAAGAGAGATGACTCTTGAAAGTACTATGCTATGTGTGAGAAGCCAC
Source organism: Panthera uncia (assembly GCF_023721935.1). Classification (NCBI taxonomy): domain Eukaryota; kingdom Metazoa; phylum Chordata; class Mammalia; order Carnivora; family Felidae; genus Panthera; species Panthera uncia. The sequence continues at coordinate 68,937,806 of NC_064810.1, read as the reverse complement.
ACGGAAAGGATATATATCGTAGGATTCCATTTATGTGAAATGTCCAAAATAGGCAAAAGCACAGAGACAGGAAATAGATTGGTGGTTGTCAGGGCTGGGAGAGAAGGGAACTGGGGCTGAGCGCTAACAAAGATGGTGTCTGTTTGGGGTGACGGACATGTTCTGGAATTGGATGGAATAGTTACACAACATTGTAAATATACTAAAGCCACTGAATTATACATTTAAAATGGTGAGGCGGGGCGGGAGGGGAACAAGACTGTGTACCATGAAAGGGATTCTGCCTCTGAGGCTCCCTTGCTAGCAGCCTTGCCCTCTACCTTGACCTCAGCTGCTGCAGGCTCCCAGCCCCTGCCTTCTCTCTTGGTCCTGACTCACCCCCTCTGTAGACGTCCCTGGTTCTGACCGACCGCTGTGGCCACATGAGGCTCCCGAGTATGTTGAGTCATGCATTCAGCCTGCACTTGTTCGTTGAGCATCTCCTGCGTGCCGGGGCTTGTGTTAGACCAGGGGAGCCGGTCGGGAGCCTACCGAGTCTTGTCTCGTGGCCATTTTCCTGCCACCGTGTCTGCTTGGTGCTTCAGGACTGGCTCACAGCAAGTTCTGCCCGCAGACCTGGGGCAGTGCCCGCCACTCCCCAGCCCCAACCGCCTGGGCGCACACAGTCGGAAGGAGATGCTGCCTTCCTGTGGCCCCCTGACTGAGGCCCTTGCTCTGAGCTGTTATGCACAGCTGCCTCTCAGTGTAATCCTCAGTGAGAAGCTTTCTGTTCAGATTCACTGTTTATCCTCCTTTCTTCCTTCTCTCGGCTTTCTTCATACACATACACTCACCCAGGCCAGGCTTATGGATGGGGCCTAGGAGAAAAAGTCCAGGATTTCCCATGTGATAACCACACTAATTTGTCTGGTTCCAGGTTAAAACTCCTTTGAGCAGGGGCGCCTGGGTGGCTCAGTTGGCTGAGCCTCTGACTTCGGCTCAGGTCACGATCTCACAGTTCATGAGTTTGAACCCCACATTGGGCTCTCTGCTATCATGCAGAGCCCGCTTCGGATTCTCTGTCCCCCTCTCTCTCTGCCTCTCCCCTGCTCACGCTCGCTCTCAAAACAAAACAAAACAAAACAGAACAAAAACAACCAAAAAAACCCTCCTTTGAGCAACAGGGTCACAAAGGCAAGAGCTAAAAAGCATTTCACGCCACAACATCAATCCACAGCTGTTTTTCAGGACCAATTGGCCATTGCTGAACAATGTCCCCTTTGCTTTCCTCTTCCCTGCTCCTTTTTCCTCCTAGAGATCAGTCTAACCCTTCCCCAGAGAAGCCTTGGAGTGCAGGTGACATCTGGACAGGGGATTATGAGTCCATCATGTTGGGTTAACGGCATGTGGGGACAGGTGGGCACTGCTCCCTAGAAGAGTGGAGCGGGTGGTCTGGGCTCAGCCCTGGCCTCGGGCGCTGGCCCGTGGCATCTGTGGGTGAGGCACCACGACAGGTGCCCAGCTCTTGTCCAGACGTCCTCGTCATCCTTGGGTCCTTTTGGTTTTACACCCTACCAAAGAGCTGCTGATGCTTGGCCACTACAGCTGGCTCTCAGCCAAGTGGACTCAACTGTGAACTCTCAGGCCCCAAAGGGCATCGGAATGGCTCCTTCTTTTCTGTGTCCCTTTAATGTCCAGGGCACTTCCACTTACCAACCTCGCCTCCAAGCATAATGCCTTCTTCCGTTTCACATCGCTCCCAGCAAACACTCTGGGGGGGCTCTTGCATTCCCCAGGGAGTCCTCACCATTCAGGGGATTCGTGTTCCCAGAGCAATTCAGATTCCGTGCTGGGCCCACGTTCTTCACGTGAGAAACCCGAACTCATTTGTGAAGGCCCAGCCTCCGCTTCATGCCTCCCTGCACCCCCTTTCCTAACTGAGGTGCTTGACTCCCCACCCTGTCCATCAGCACACTGGGTTGCTCCGAGAGGACACTTGTACCTGGTTTTCTTCCAGTGAAAGATGACCAAGAGGCTGCGCTTTGTTTCTACAAAACCGCCAAGGACTGTGTCATGATGTTCGCCTACACAGAGCTCCCCAGCGGGAGGGCCAACCTGACAGTCCTCAGGGAGCCAGGTGGGTGAGGGCCGGCTCTGTTCCCCCTGGGAGCTCGACTTCTGATACCTTTCCCTGCTCTAGGCTTGTCGCCCTTCCGTCCTCACTGGCTTTCCAAACTCCAGAGAGACAAGGGTCACAATTCCGTATAAAGACCGGGATCTAAGGCCACCCCTACCCAGTTCCTGGAGTTTGGAAGAAAGACGATGTACACCTGGGGACCCACTGCCGGGCAGAGCTCTGGAGGTCACGGCATGGAGGCACGGGAGTTATAGTGTCTCATCTTGGAAAAGACGGAGCACAGGGGTAGAAGTGGCCATAGCACACATTTCACCTACACGGCTGACGCTGATGGCCGTGAGCAGCTACAGGCTCTGCAGGGGGTGTGCGGCGGGGGGGGGGGGGGTGGTGGCGTGGACGGTCAAGGCTGGGCAGGCCATCTGGGTACACACACACACACAGCCCTGGAGGGGCAGCTGCACTTGCCACCGTGAAGTCCAAGAAGGGCAGACAGGGCTCTGGGTTAAACTGCCATGCTCAGCTCCTGGGCCACTGAGGAGGCCAAGCCTTAGTGCAGACATTGATAATTCTGCCTCATGCTTTGGACCCTGGGACTAATGGCCTTTTGCTTTGGAGTAATTAGGGTTTCTAGTATGACCCCTTTTATGCTTCCCTGGAGGGGGACAGGGGCGAGGAGAAAAGGTTTTGCTCCCTTCAATTTACAGCCTTGCAAACTGTTTTTCCAAATTGAGCCAGACCACATAATACGCCTTCTCTGGGCCAGCGGCAGAGGAAGTGCTGTGGTACCAGCCCAAGATGCATGCCTGTAAGAATGAGGCTTTGTTTCCAAGCGCTGTCTTTGTGGTTCTTTGAAAATAAGCACATTCGCTCCAAAGGGCCACACTCTGGGGTTACAAACGTTGGCTGGCCTCCAGCCCAGCCCTTGTGGATACGGCTTCATGAAACCTCCTGCCTGCCCAGTCTGCCTCTGAAACCATTTACATGGAGGCTGAGACACATCAAGTCTGGAGAGCGGAGAATGGGCCAGGCCGGCACACGTACACTCATGTAAGGGGAGGTGCTGCTGAGCACACAGTGCACCATGGCGTCTGGGAGAAAGGGGGGCGGCCACCAAGGGTCTCTTCTACATGTGGCATTGGAACAGTCACCATCCCTCTTTGACTCTTCCCCTTTGTGTGCATTGGAGAAAATTTCCAGCACCCCCAGGTCTCCCAAAAGCAGCATGAGGATCTAAGAGAGAAGAGAGGGAAGGTGTTTGGTAGAAGGTGGAAGGAAGAGAGGCGCACCTGTTGTTCCAGATAGGCCTGACATTGTGGGGGAGGGGGTAGGGATGCTATTCTAGTGGCTTTGCTCATGGTTTCTCCTGGTCCCCTCCAGAGTGTGGAACTGCCCCCAATGCCACGACCATCCTCCTGGCTGTGGTTGGCAGTATCCTCCTGATTGGGATTGCGCTCCTGGCCATCTGGAAGCTGCTCGTCACCATCCATGACCGGAGAGAGTTTGCAAAGTTCCAGAGTGAGAGGTCCAGGGCCCGCTATGAAATGGTAAGCCAGTGGGGAGCCAGAAGTAAGAAAAAAAGTCAAGCTTAGAGATCTGGTTGAGGTCAGACAAGCTTTAAGGCCCACTAACATCTTTGGCATTGAAATCAAAGAGAGGTGGTGTGCACTCCATTCTAGAAGGTGAGAATGCACGGTCCAGAAGCACAGGGGGCTCTGTGTAGAGCCTCACACCAGACCTAGCTCAGGACTCTTCTAGGGAAGAGGCGCTTGATGCAGCCTCAGAGAAAGAGTCTGGACAGTCCTAGAGCGACTGCAGACTCAGTAAATGAACTCAAGTTGTTAGAGTCTATGATAGCATCCATTTGTGCGAGTCTTGTCTCCCCAAGCAAATTGCATGCTCCTGAAGGACTGAGCAGCACAGGGAGCAGCACCCCTGAATCCCCACTTAGTTTCTGTTAAAGTTGGAAGGAACTTCACAGACCATCTGGCCAAGCCCGTCTGAGAGAGAAAGAGGGAATCTTAGAGACAGGGAGGGTCCTTCCCAGGGCATGACATGTGGAGGCAGGGATGGTCCTGCAGGACGGGGCTGCCACTGCCTGCGTGCTCCGCCTTCCGGGGTGACTGACTGAGGAAGGGCCTCTGACCCCTAGAGTGTGTGTTCAAATGAATGGACACACACGTGTCCTCTTGCCTTCTGTGTTCTGCAGGCTTCCAACCCTCTGTACAGAAAGCCCATCTCCACACACACTGTGGATTTCACCTTTAACAAGTTCAACAAACCCTACAATGGCACAGTGGACTGACAGCTCCTCCGAGGAGGGCCAGAGGGGGCTGACGATAAGTCGGAGACTGATACGCCCTGGACAGCTGCTCGACTGGATCACAGCTCCCTAGAGGGACAAGCAAAGACACCTTCCTGTGAGCCTGGGCCAGGAGCCCATTGCCTGCACAGGAAGGCAGCCAGTGTTCCACCTGGCTTCTGGGCCACAGCCACACCAGGCCGCCACCACTCCAAGCCCAGGAAAGGCCTGGGACTTTGACACTCTCAGCTTTCCACACCACATCCAGCTTGCTGACTCGGGTGAGCTGCTGGGGGTCTAGGTTGTCTCTCCCTTCCAGGAAGGCTGAGCCTCCAGCCTGGCCAGAGGAGAAGGATCTTGGGAGTATCAGAGTGTGCAAAACCAACACGCGCTCTGGCTTTTGTCGTGTTGATCATTTTTGTACAAAATAAAAAGATCATGCATTTATGGTATAGTTCTGATTACTGCGAATTATCTGCCTGATGTCTGTCCTTGCACAGGGGTGTTGGTGATGGGATTATTGAGATGCCTGCCGAAGGCACATAGTTGCAGATGTCAGTTTTCCAATTCTGCCTGTGTTTGTTTAGTACTTTTGTAATGAAAGGGGAAAAGATTGGGATTGAAAGTAAAGATTAAACAAGACTTTGTGTTTGCCTGACGCTCTCTGTCACGCGCGTATTCCTATCCTGACGTGGTTTTAAGTGGTGCCCCGGTGGGGGGTTGAAAAGGCTGTGTACTTCCTCCGGGGACCCAGCAAGAGCCAATTCCCTATTCCAGACCAGGGCTCTTCAAACAGGGCCTCATGGGATGCCCGAGGGAGACCTAAGCCTATGCCTTTGGACCCTCCCAGTTTTGGTTAAAAGGAAGACTTCCAAGCTAGAAATTGTGAAAACCACACTGGCCTGCCTCCCCTGTTTCAAGGTGCTGAGGCTGGAAATGGATTGTGCACGTAAAGAAAGGTCAAGATGTGATTTCCACAAATAGTCACTCTCTACACCTTAGTAAGAACAGGAAGCATCTGGGTGGCTCAGGTTGAGTGTCTGACTTTGGCTCAGGTCATGATCTCGCGTTGCGTGGGTTCAAGCCCTGCGTCGGGATCTGTGCTGACAACTCGGAGCCTGGAGCCTGCTTGGATTTTGTGTCTCCCTCTCTCTCTGCCCCTCTCCTGCTCACGCTCTCTCTCAAAAATGAATAAATGTTAAAAGAAAAAAAAAAGAACAGTGCCTACCCCACTCAATTCCTATGTCCCAACCAGGCCTAAAGCACAAAACCCATTTCAGCTTTTTTTTTTTCCCTGTAGACCCCTGAAGTTCCCTTAGGTTCCCATATCTGAGATAGAAGGGACCTGACAAATTATCTGATCCTATCCCCTATTTATGTAAGAGGAAGCTGTGAGAGAGGGGCAGTTGCTTGCCCAGACACGTGTCAGGAGGTCAACTGATGACAGCCAGAGTGTTGGCCTCCTAATACCTGCTCTTTCTTGTAGGATGTCTTTCACTGACCAGTTTTTTTTGCTCTTGGCATCACTTCAGGGCTATTAGGCTTTCATTCCAAATTCATCTGTTCTCAGCCTTGGACCAAATTCCCCTTCCTTCATTTTTAAAAAATGTTTATTATTTACTTTTGAGAGAGAGAGTGCACACGTGTGCGAGCTAAGGAGGGGCAGAGAGAGAGGGGGACAGAGGATTGGAAGGGGGGTCTGCTCTGATAGCGTCCAGCCGGATGTGGGGCTCGAACTTATCAACTGTGAGATCATGACCTGAGCTGAAGTTGGACACTCAATCGACTGAGTCACCAGGGCGCCCTGTACCGTTCTTTCATTTTGGCAAACACTAAGACAAGTGTCTGTCAGTAAATAGGGCCTATCACCTGGGGAAAATATGGACGGATTCTGAGTTTCCTTTGTTCTGTGTAGTTAGGATGAAACAGAGGCCTCGTGACTTGGTGAAGCTGCCTTAAAACCTTTTTGTAGTAAGTCCAAGTGTAAATAAATATATAAAATAAATGCATAAAATGGTGACTTTGAGATTCTAAATTGAGAAAAATATGATTTTGGAAGAAATTGGGTTTCTCTTCTGTTCAATTGTGGTTTCCTGGCGACAATCATCAACTTGTTGAAAGTCTTATTTTCTATCAGGCAGTTCTGTAAGGGCACTCAGTTCCTGAGCCCCACACTCTAAAGGATTACTTGCTCCTGGCGTCCACCTGACAGAGAAGTTAGGTCTATTTCATCTGTGACACCCACCGCTAGTGTGGGAGCCAGCTGCTCACAGCGCCCTGCTGCCCCCTGCTGGAAGCTCCTGGGACTAGCTATTTGGAGACCTGACTACTGACATTCTGACCCACTCCGTGATTCTTTTTTTTTTTTTTTTTTTTTGTAGTGTTTATTTATTTTTGAGAGAGAGAGAGCATGAGCAGGGGAGGGGCAGAGAGAGAGCAAGACACAGAATCAGAAGCAGGCTCCCGGTTCTGAGCTTGCAGCACAGAGCCTGACGTGGGGCTTGAACCCACAAACTGTGAGAACATGACCTGAGGGAAGTTGGAGGCTCTACTGACTGGGCCACCCAGGCGCCCCCCAATTTGTGATTCTTATTCCTTTCCTTAGGCGGTGTGTCCATGCTGGTACCCTGCCCCGCCCCCACACATAGGCATCACCACCAGCACTCCTCCATTAATACAAATAATGGAGCAGGAGCTGGGGGTGGGCAGATGGTCGCTGCCCTTTTGCCATTGCTGCGAAAGCACACAGATGGGAGTTCTCATGATTGCAGAGGGACCTGCAAAGAGCACCTGGCAGTCTCTGGAAAAGCTTCTCCTGGTATCTGGTTGGAAAGATGGTCAGGGATGCACTTGTTGGAAAGGAGGGGTGGGGGCTATTTGCCTTTGTAATTAATCTACACTGACTTAATATAGGTTTTCAAATGGTGCTTATCTTTATTGACTGATTTTAAACAACTTTTTCTAATCGCAAAAGTAATGCATGGAAAAGATGGAAAAATATAAAGATATCATAGAGAATCTTTTATAATTATACCAAGCAGGGGTAACTACTCCAGCTTTTGGTGTATGACTTCAGTCTTTTTCTGTATGTGTGTGTGTGTGTGTGTAAAATTTTCACCAAATTAGAATTCAACTATTGCCCTCTTTAATGTTTGTTTATTTATTTTGGGGAGAGAGAGAGGATCTGAAGAAGTTCTGTGCTGACAGCAGAGAGCCTGATGCTGGTCTCAAACCCATGAACCATAAGATCATGCCCTGAGCTGCAGCTGGACACAACCGACTGAGCCACCCAGGTGCCCCAACTATTGCCCTCTTTAAAAGGACCAGGGATCCTCATTCCACTTGTTTGACTAGTTCTTAAAGTAACTAACAGCCACCTCTTTGGGGGAAGAGACAGATGGGTTTTTTTTTTTTAATTTGTTTAATTAGGACCAAAGCATGAGGTTCATTATCATTAAACTGTTGGGCTGGGTTACAGGTAACAACAAACAGATGGGGAAATGGGAAGGGGGAAGGGGTCTTTTATCTCTGCTCCAGTATCACCTTTTAACTGGCTGGCTCCTCCCTCTCTTGAGAGGGCTTCCAGTGTGTTGGCTCCTGCCTGCTTCTGAGAAGGGCCATCCTGGGGCACTAGGCCGCTGGTGGGTGCTTTGTGACTGGCTGAGAGGGTCAGTGGTGAAGAGGAGGAAGCTGGCAGTGCTCAGATGAAACTCAGGAGGAGGTAAGTGTTGGACCTGTGTCTGAGGCACCAAGGAATGCTGGGTGGTGCGTGTTGGGCCAGCACTGAAAATGCAGACCGGGAGCAAGGGCCGAGCAGTTTCTCTGCTTAGGCTTGTCTCGTAGCTGCACTCCAACAGCTGTGGCTTTTAGCATGGCTGGGAATGAGACCTTCTGGTCCCTCTCATTCGGGGCAGCGGGCTGAGGCCTTCGGTTTCTCCCACCTGGCTTCTGTCCTTCCCCCCCCCCTGCTCAGGGCTCCCGATGTCTTAGGACCTGGCTCCATTCAGGCCTTAGCCCCTCCAGGGAGGATGGGAAGTGGAGGGGGAGGAGAGATGGGGAGAGATGGTGGTGTTGGCAGGGAGAGCCGTGTCTGTAGAGCCCCCCCTTCTCAGCTCCCAAGGCCCCTCCTGGTGAGGTCGCGTTTGTGGGAGGAACTCTTGGATGGTCACCGCCCATCAGCCTGACAGCAGCCTCTGAGATGGTTGGGTGATGTGTCCCAGTGAGAAGGTCTTCATATCCAATTTATTTCTCTTAAGAGTTCAATGCCAGGAAGTTCTGATGCTTCATTTTGTCATATGATGGGACCTGGTCTGTCTGGATATCTTGATTGTCAGGAAGCTGGAAACTAAATGCAACAAAATATAACCTGCCTCTGGTTCTTATTGAGATCCTTGACCTCTTCCCTGAACTGTCTTCTCTGCTGCCCCCTCCTCACACCTTTCCTCCCTCCACACACACTTTTGGATCCTTCTGACCATGTCCTTCTGTGTCATTTCTTCATCTGAAGAGCCTCACACCTTGGTGCATAAAGGCAAGATCTAAACTGTAAGTAACCATAAGCCCTAACTTTCTAGGATAGGAGGATACTTTACTTTTTTGTTCTGGTGACTACTACTGACCCCTTGTCAGAATAATGCATATAAAATATATAAATAGGTAACATATAAAAAAGTCTGGACCTACTTATCAGGGCAACTGGTTACCATTTACCATCTTAGTTTGACTCCAGAAACACCCTGGAAGGCTCACCAATTAAAACTTCGTTGGTCTTAACCTGCTTCAAATAGCAAACCCCTGAGACTAACAGCAGCCTCTCCTCATTTGACACTCACAATAGGCCCACATGGTGTTCAGGGAAGGCATTTCCTCATTTTACAAAAGAGGAAATTGAGGTCAGTCACCCCTGGGGCGAGTGTTAGACCCCAGCTCAGGGACCCCTTCTCTGGTTTGATGATTTTCCATCCATACTGCACCTTCTGGAAAATGTGTGACTGGCTTCTTATCCTAGAGCTCACATATAAGTGAAATCATATGGTATTTGTCTTTTTTTACTTATTTCACTTAGCACAATACCCTCTAGATCCATCCATGTTGTCACAAATGGCAAGATCTCATTCTTTTTAATGGCTGAGTAATATCCCACTATATATGTGTGTGTGTGTGTGTGTGTGTGTGTGTGTGCGTGCACGCACACACCATATCTTCTTTATCCATTCATCTATCAATGGATTCTTGGGCTGCTTCCATAACATGGCTATTGTAAATAATGCTGCAGCAAACATAGAGATGCATATATATTTTTAAATTAATGTTGTCATTTTCTTTAGATAGATTTCCAGAAGTGGAATTACTGGTTTATATGATATTTCCTTTTTTTCTTTTTTCTTTTTCTTTTTCTTTTCTTTTCTTTTTTCTTTCTTTCTTTTTTTTTTTTTTTTTTTTTTTTTTTGAGGAATCACCATTCAGTTTTCCATAGTGGCTGCACTAGTTTGCATTCCCACCAACAGTGCACAAGGTTTCACTTTTCTCCCCATTCTCACCAACACTTGTTATTTCTCATCTTTTTGATACTAGCCACTCTTATAGGTATGAGGTGACACCTCATTGTGGTTTTTATTTGCATTTCCCTGATGTTTAGTGATGTTGAGCATCTTTTCATGTGTCTGTTAGCCATCTGTGTGTCTTCTTTGGAAAAATGTCTATTCAGGGTTTCTGTCCAATTTTTAATCAAGTGTTTTTTTCTTGGTATTTAGTCGTATGAGTTCTTAATATATCTTGTATATTAACCCCTTATCAGATATATCATTTGCAAATACTTTCTCTTATTCAGTAGGTTGCCTTTTCATTTTGTTGATGGTTTCCTTTGCCATGCAAAATCTTTTTATTTTGGTGTAGTCCCAATAGTTCATATTTGCGTTTCTTTCCCTTGCCAGAGGAGACATCCATAAATAGGTTGCTAAAGGCAGTGTCCAAGAGATTACTGCCTATGTTTTCTTTTAGAAGTTGTATGGTTTCAGGTGTCACGTTTGGGTTTTTAACCCTTTTTGAGTTCATTTTTGGGTATGGTGGAAGAATGTGGTCCAGTTTCATTCGTTTGCATGGAGCTGTTTTCCCAACACCACCTATTGAAAAGACTCTTTTCCCCATCATATACCCCTGCCTCCTTTGTTGTAGATTAATTGATAATATAGGTGTGGGTTTATTTCTAGGCTCTCTATGTTCACATATCCATTGATCTATGTGTCTGCATTTGTGGCAGAACTCTACCATTTTGATTACTACAGTGCTGTAGTATGTCTTGAAATCTGAGATTGTGATACCTCCAACTTTGTCCTTTTTCAAGATTGCTTTGGCTATTCAGGGTCTTTGGTTTCACACAAATTTTAGGATTTTGATAAAATTTGGTATTTTGATAGAGATTGCTTTGGGTGATTATGAACATTATAATGATATTAATTGTCCCAAACCATGAGCATATAATAGCTTTTCATTGGTTTATGTCAAAATCTTTAATTTCTTTCATCAGTGTCTTACAGTTTTCAGAATACAGGCCTTTCACTTCCTTAAATTTATTCCTAGGTAATTTGTTTTGGTGTAATTGTAAATTTTCCTTAATTTCTCTTTCTGCTACTTCATTATTAGTGTATACAAATGCAACAGATTTCTGTGCCTTAATTTTGTATCCTTCAACCTTACTGAATTCATTTATCAATTCTAATAGTTTTTTTGGTGGAGTCTTTAGGGTTTTCTACATATAAGTATTGTGTCATCTGCAAAGAGTGAGGTTTACTTCTTCCTTACCATCTTGGATGCCTTTTATTTCTTGTCTGTTGTGGCTAGGACTTCCAGTACTATGTCGAATAAAAGTGGTGAGAGTGGACATCCTTGTCTTGTTCCTGACCTTAGAGGAAAAGCTTTCCATTTTTCAACATTGAGTGTGATGTTAGCTGTATGTTTTTCATATAGAGCCTTTGTTATGTTTAAGTATGTTCCCACTAAACCTATTTTGTTGAAAATTTTATCATGAATGGATGTATTTTGTCAAATGCCTTTTCCGTATCTACTAAGATGATCATATGTTTTTTATCTTTCCTCTTGTTAATGTGATATATCATGTTGGTAGATTTGTGAATATTGAACAACTCTTGCATCCTTGGACTAAATCCCACTTGATCGTGGTGAATGGTATATTTTAAGAATTGTTGAATTCATTTTGCTAATATTTTGTTGAGAATTTTGCATCTATTTTCATTTAAGATATTGGCCTGTAGGTGTTTTTGTTTTTGTTTTTGATTAGGGCACTGTCTTTGTCTGGTTTGGGTATCTGGGTAATGCTGACCTCACAGAATGAATTTGGAATTTTTTCTTCCTCTTCTATTTTTTGAAATACTTTGAGAAGAGTAAATGTTAACTCTTTAAATGTTTGGTAGAATTCACCTGTGAAGCCACATCTCGTCCTGGGCTTTTGTTTGTTGGAAAAGTTTTGATTATTGATTGAATTCATTACTACCAGTAAGTCTATTTAAATGTTTTATTTTTTATTGATTCAGTTTTAGAACATTGTATGTTTCTAGGAATTTATCCATTTCTTCTAGGTGGTCCAATTTGTGGCATATAATTTTTTGTAGTGGTCTCTTATAATCCTTTGTATTTGTGTTGTCACATGATTATTATTTCTCTTCCTTCATTTCTGATTTTGAGTCCTCTCATTTTTCCTTGATGAGTCTGGATAAAGGTTTATCAATTTTGTTCATCTTTTCAAAGAACCAGCTCTTGGTTTCATTGGGGTTTTGGGGTTTGTGTGTGTGTGTGTGTGTGTGTGTGTGTGTGTGTGTGTTATCTCTATTTCATATATTTCTGCTCTAATCTTTATTATTTCCTTGCTTTTATTATCTTTGGGCTTTGTTCTTATTTTTCTAGATCCTTTAGGTATAAGGTTAGGTTGTTTGAGATTTCTCTTGTTTCTTGACGTAGGCCTATAACACTTTAAACTTTCCCCTAGAACTTCTTTTGCTGTGTCCCAAAGATTTTGGACGACTGTGTTTTGTTTCCATGTATTTTTAAATTTCCCTTTTGATTTCTTCCTTGACACATTCATCGTTTAGTAGCATGTTGTTTAGCCTCCCTGTGTGTTTTTCCAGATTTTTTTCTTGTAATGGATTTCTAGTTTCATACTGTTGTGGTCAGAGAAGATGCTTGATATGACCTAAACCTTCTTAAATTTGTTGAGACTTGCTTTGGGCTTATCATTTGATTATCCTAGAGAATGTTCCATGTGCACTTGAATGTGTATTCTGTTCTTGGATGGAATGTTTTGTATATATGTTAGGTCCATCTGGTCTAATGTATTGTTCAAAGCCATTGCTGCCTTGTTGATTTTCTAGCTGGATGATCTATCCATTGATGTAAGTAAGGTGTTAAACTCCCCTACTATTATTGTACTGGTGTCAGTTTCTCCCTTTATGTCCACTAATGTTGGCTTCAGGTATTAGGTGCTCCTAGGTTGTATGCATAGATATTTACAATTATTATATCCTCCTCTTGTTGGGTTAATCCCTTTATCATTATGTAGTGTCCTTCTTTGTCTCGTTACAGTCCGTTTTAGACGAGATCAGGCACGTTCAAGGTGGTATGGCTGTAGACTGTTACAGTTGGTTTTAAAGTATTTTGTCTGATAGAAGTATCGCTACCCTGCGCCACCCCCCACCTTCCATTTGCATATGTTTTTTCCATCCCTTCACTTTCAGTCTGCATGTGTCTTTAGGTCTGCAATAAGTCTTTTGTAGGCAGCAAATAGATTATTATTATTTTTTTATCCATCAGTCATCCTTTGTCTTTTGATTGGAACATTGAGTCCACTTACATTTAAAGTAATTATTGGTAGGTTTATACTTATTGCTGTTTTGTTAATTTGTCTTCTGATTGTTTTTGTAACTTCTCCGTTTCTTTCTTTATTTCTTGCTCTCTTCCCTGTGGTTTGATGGTTTGTGTTGATGTTTTGCTTGCATTCCCTTCTTTTTACTTTTGTGTGTCTATTACAGGTTTTTGATATGTGGTTACCATTGGGTTCATGTACAACATCTTATAGTAGTCTTTATTCAGTTGATGGTCATTTAAGTTCTAACACATTCTAAGATCACCAAATTTCTACTCCCCCCACCTCCATGTTCTATGTATGTCATCTTTAACATTTTACCTTGTGCATCTCTTGACTAATTTTTGTGGGTATAATTGATTTTATCACTTTGATGTTTTAACCTCCATACTGGGTTTATAAGTGATTAATCTACCTTTACTATAGGTTTGCTTTTACCTGTGAATTTCTTTCATAATTTTCCTCTATTTACAGCCTTTTCCTTCCACTTAAAGTATCTCCTTTAATGTTTCTTTTAAGGCTAGTTTAGCGGTGATGAGCTCTTTTAGCTTTTGTTTGTTTGGGAAACTCTTTATCTTACCTTCTAATATGAATGATAAACTTGCTGGGTAGAGTATTGGTTATTGAGTTTTTGTTTTTTTTCTTTTCAGTATTTTGAATATATCATGCCACTCCCTTCTGGCCTGCAAAATTTCTGCTTTAAAGTCAGCTGATACCTTTATGGGGTTTCTCTTGTATGTAACTCTTTTCTCTTGCTGCTCTTGAAAATCTCTTTATCACTATTTTTTTGCCATTTAAATTATTATGTGTCTTGGAGTGGACCTCCTTGGGTTAATTTTGCTGGGAGCTCTCTGTGATTCCTTGATCTGGATGTTTGTTCCTGTCCCCAGATTAGAGAAGTTTTCAGCTATTATTTCTTAAAATAAATTTTCTGTGTCCTTATCTCTCTCTTCTCCTGGGATCCCTATAATGCAAATGCTATTATACTTGATGGTGTTGCTGAGTTCCCTTACCCTATTCTATTTTTTTTTTTATTATGTTTAGTTTTGCTTTTCAGACTGGTTGTTTTCCTTATACTGTTTCCCAGATCACTGATCCATTTTTCTGTATCCTCTAATCTGCTATTGATTCCCTCTAGTATATTTTTTAATTTCAGTTATTGAATTCTTCAGCTCTGACTTGTTTTTTAAATCTTCTATTTCTTTGTTGAAGTTATGAGCTCATATACTCTTTTCTCAAGTCCAGTGAGTATCTTTATGACCATTACTTTGAGTTATCAGGCATGTTGTTTACCTCCATTTTATTTAGCTCCTTTACTATGATTCTTGTCTTGTTCTTTCATTTGAGACATATTCCTGTATCTCCTCATTTTATCTAATTCTGTGTTTGTTTCTATGTATTCAGTAAGTCAGCTACAGCTCCTGGTCTTAAAAGTAGTATCTTTTTTGTAGAAGTCCTGTGTCATCTTGTAGTGCAATCCCCGCTGGTCACCAGCACCAGGTGCTCCTGGGGTATCCCCTGTGTGGGCTGCATGTGCCCTACTGTGTGTGGCTGAGCCATGGTGGCCTTCAGCCCAGCCAGCTGCAATGACCTGCTTTGTCTGCTGTGGGTGCACTGCACAGGGTTTGATCTCCATGCTGTTGAGAAGCCTGTTTGAGGCTACCACTTTGGGCTCATTAGCAGGTAGGGCTAACAGTCAGACTTGCTGTCTGCAATTAGCTTTTCTGTCACACCTGGGGCAGGTCTTGCTCCCTTCCTGTTTAACTGAAAGGCTCTCGTTGGTGGGCAGAGCTAGCCATCAGACTCACTGTCTGCAGTTGGCACGTCTGCCACAGTCAGGCAGCCATTTCTTTTAGAGAGATTACTGAAAGCACCCAGAGGGGAGGACTGGGAAGGCTGATTCTTGGTGGAATAAAATTTTTGTCTTCCTGGTAACCAGGGGTAGGTCTTGGAGAGCTGCAACACATCGTTAAGCTACCGTTGCATAACAAACCACCTCAGAATCCCATGGCATACAATAATAAGCATTTATTATTATGCTTATAAATCAGCTGGGTCTCCTGTGGAAGGTTGGTGTGGGCTCCACTCTACTTTTTTCTTACTCAATATCTACACTAGCAAGTGAGATGCACTGAGCCTGTGCCTTTTAAAGGGCCCGTCAGGTGGAAGCTGGTGGCGCAGAGGTAGAGTGGGTGTATCTAGCCAATAGAACTGGGATCTGCTAGTAGCTGAAGTGGTGACTTGGAATCTTAGGAAATCTCAGAATCTTAGGGAACTGAAATTGGAAGCCCCTTAGAGATCATCTAATCCAATCACCCCATTTCACAGATGAAGAAATTGAGGACCAATGAGAAATGATTTGCACAAGGCTGCAGAAGAGCTAATTACAAGCAGAGTTTAGGATGAGAATCCATGTCTCTTGACTAACAATTTGGTATTTTTGTTATACTCTTTACCCCCTTTCTATAGAGGTAGATACATTCAGCTTTTTTACCCCTTTATGTCTATATGTAGATTTGCAGCTATATGTATATTCTTTCATCATTTAATCAACCAAGTATTTCTTGCATACAGGAAGTGCACCAGACTATCACTGTCCTGGTCATCATGGAACTTAGTTTTTAGACTTTGAAAAGGACTTCCATACCATCATAAGAGACATCAGCCAGATTTTCCTTCCTATCAGCCTCAAGAGACATGTTCTTCCAGGAAGATACTGAATCTTCTCAGGATTGGATAGAAAGTACCAAACTAAAGTGGCGATTGTATTGTATCCTTTTGCAATTCTATTCTAATATCTAGATGTAGACACTGAGTCTGAGTCCTAAAGTACCCTGTGAACAGGAAGCCTAAGAAACACTTACAACTGGCTGCTACCACCTGACAGGGGATCATATGGCTGGGCTCAGATTATTGGTTATGGCCGTCTTCTCCTCTTGGGGCCCCCATGTGTCACTACCTGTCTCCAGGCTTCCAGTGTTAAAGGTAACAGTCTGCTACTGGTCTGATTTTTTTTTTTTTTTTTTTTTTTAGTAATCTTTATCCTAGAAATTCAATAATTTTCATAGGATATGCCTAAGTCTATGCCTTTGTCCATAACTCCTGCCTAGAACTTAGTGGGCTCTTTTAATCTGCAAACTCAAGTATTTTTTCAAACTAGAGAGGTCAGTTTTGTTTTGTTTTGTTTTGTTTTGTTTTTAACGTTTATTTATTTTTGAGACAGAGCATGAACAGGGGAGGGGCAGAGAGAGAGGGAGACACAGAATCGGAAGCAGGCTCCAGGCTCCGAGCTGTCAGCCCAGAGCCTGATGCAGGGCTCGAACTCACGGACCACGAGATCGTGACCTGAGTCCACTTCGGACACTTAACCGACTGAGCCACCCAGGCGCCCCCAAGAGAGGTCAGTTATTTTAAAATGATTGCCTCTCCTCCCAGTTTTATTGCTGCATCTGTCTTCTAAGGCTGTCATCTACTCCCTTACTACTTCCATTTTTTTGTCTCCTTGTTCTGAATTTTAATGGTTTCTTCCACTTGCTCTTCCAGCCCATGAATGTAGTTCTCAATATTATCATACCATCTTTAAAATTTTCCATCCCACTTTCAAATTCAAAACTAAAATTATTTAAGTTCTCCCAAAACTCAGGTCTCGT
>NC_064810.1:68831918-68920856 GCF_023721935.1 Panthera uncia | reverse complement strand
TGAACATTCAGAAAGTTTGCTGGGCCCCATCCCAAGTACAGAGAGTATTGCAATGAATCCAAGATTGAATCCCTGCTCTCTTGGAGCTACTATGGGTGGTTTTTTTTGCTTTCCGCCCCAGGTTGCTGGATTTCCTCACTTTGTCTACCCTTGGCTCTGTACACCTTGAGAGGTGGGGCAGATGCTCCTAGAACAGCAAACCTGTGGCTGGTAGGAGGCCTACAGACTTCTAAGGGCCAGCATTACAGTAACTAGGATAATCTCTGTCAGAAACCTCAGTTCCTCCCTAGCCCAGGAAAATCCAGTTGACCCGCTGGGGTGTACACACACACACACACACACACACTCCTCCACAAGTCCTGAGCCTCCTCACTATTGTTCCTTCTTCTACCTTAATGGAGACAATACCTGGCACCTGTTCTCTTCTTTGGAGATATTGGCAGAGCCTGTAATCATGCTTCTAGGCCTTACCTGAATGAACCCAGCAGCCATTTTCTTCAGAGAGATGGGTGAATGGGAGTTGAGAGGAAGTAACATTGAAGGTGCCTTCTGTCAGTCCCTAGGGGCTACGTTAGGGGACTTTTCCTAGAGGTAACTACAATCAATGATTAAGGTTGAGTTGGGACTGAGACTCCAGGACTGTGTTAGCCACAAGCTGCAGCGAGTGGATTTCGTTACCATCCTGGGTCTATACTCCTGTAGCTGAACAGTAAGGGAACCAGACCAGATTTCTTAGGTACTTCCAGCACTACAAAGCAATTGGCTTATGCATTACTAAATGCCTAGAATACTGGAAGAAGCCAGGGGATAGAATTCTCCACTCCATTAGTCTTACACGTGTTCTGTGAAGGCTGTTCCCTTTTGTTACTAGGACAGGTTATAATGCTCAGTACTTATGCTCCGTAAATATGCCTTGACTAAGAAAGGGCTACATGATCTAATGTCTCCAAAATACTTCCAAGCTGAAAAGTACTCTCATAGTTCCTGAGATAGCCAAGTTATTTATCTGAATCAGTTTGTGTTCCAAAGTTTTATGAGTCCGGGTGGGGTTTTTGCTTAGATAAAAGGCCTGCAAAACCGCTGGGCTTATTCTCAAACATCAGAATCACAGGAAGCACTTGTTAGAAATGCCTTACCCCAAATCTGAGGCAGCATCTCTGGTGGAGCCCAGAATTTGCATTTTAAATGCATGGTCAGGGCCTCTAATTTCATTACCTAGTGGGTCTTGGATGAGCTTCAGTAGAAGAGGCAGTGCTAGTATACGGATGTGGCCAGAGCTTATACCTGTGAAGGCCGGGTGTAGGTGACCCAGCGGGAATGGGACACCCCAAGATGTCTCATTGTATCTGAAAAACATATCTTACCAGTTCAGTAGTTCTTAGCATGCTTCTCAACACGCTGATGGATTAAGGACAGAGAGCCTTCAGCTGCAATTGCCACACTGACCCTCCTAAACAAGACCTTGAACATACAGGGTGGGGCCACCTGTTTCAAAATGGGCATCTGAGCTCGTACCCTTTACTCCCAAGACTGTTCCTGAAAAGATGAAAAGAAATATATAGAATGGGGGCAAATCTCTGTCACTACTGGAAAAGAGGGATCGTGCAGAAACTCAGAAGAACTGGTGGGAAAAATAGTGTATCTGGGACCAGAGAGGGGCTGCTCAACTGGTTATGGCACATGCGTGCAGGTGGGGCCTGTGAAGGTGCATGTCCCTGGCCCTACCTCAGTGGAAACCCAGAAATGTTGGTAACAGCGTCAGCTCTGTTGCTGGGCTCCTTTCTATTTCTGGTGAAGGCAGACTTTCTTGTCCAGGGTAGTTGGGATAATTGTGCAGGATCTGAGCAAACCTTCAAATGGAACCTTAGATGTCTTGACTATTGTCTTTAAACAAATGAAAGAGCAGCTCGTCCACTTGTAATCCAATAAGGCATGAGGAAGCTCTGCCTGCTTCAGCACAGGTCCATAACTGCTGCCTGTGATCGAAATGAAAGCCAGATATTGGCTTCAGGGTTGCAGTTACCATCACCTTCCCCACTTCCTATTTCCCTATGGATACCTCGACTATCACTTTTAAATAGAAAAGGAGAACAGCAAATATTTAAATATTATTTGGGCATCACATAAGGCACATGAAATACTACAACGGTTTGGGCCTTTTGATGTCTTAAAATTTTTGTGTCACAACAATTAAAAGAAAGTCTGATCTTTCAAATATGAAAGATCCCAACACAAGCAGGACTGTGACTGCCTAACCAACATCAATCTCAATAAAAAAAAGCTTGAAAATAAATTTATTATAGTAACAACGCAGTGATTACTCATCATTCAGTATTTTCTAAAGACTGTTAGAAATCCAGAAGTCACTCCAACACACAACCCATGAAAGAATCCAATCCATTAAATGCTGCTTATTATTTCACGCCACGCTTCTCAGGAGACCATGTATCTTCAAGGTCTTCACAAACATGTATCCAAGACACTCAAATTCCAAGTCTACTCAAATAAGCTTCCCAAGCAGCTTTTCGGTACAACTCAGCTGCTTCCAGACGATTTGATGACATTATTATGCCCCGGCCTACAATGATGATATCAGATCCTCGTTTGCCAATAACTTCTTGTGGGCTATTATACTGTTGGCCAAGATTATCCCCTGCAAAAACACCAAAGTCACTGTTCGTTAATAAAACATTAAAAAAAAAAAAATCAAGAAACTGATCATGACTTTTCTGAAAAAGTACCTAACCAATTTTTTTTTTAATATGAAATTTGTCAAGTACCTAGCCAATTTTAAATCAGTATGTGCCATTGCTTTCCATGCCCCTGCTGGACAGCAAGTGAGTAAAAGCAGGTGAAGTGACTCTTTGGATAGGCCAGAGACCCCCAGGGCAGAGAACGATGCTAGCCAACTCCTCTTCAATGTCTAATTTTAGAGCATTTATAGGTTAACAGTATCAAAAAACCATAAATCTTCTATGTTGCCAAAAAAAGTTCGTTACCAAAATAGCAAACCCAATAAAAACTGACCTTGCAATCAGACATTTATACTATACGTCTTAGAATCACTGTGACACGGTTGAAAAATTCCTCACAAACCTCTAATCTGACCACAGCCAAAGTGAGCCTTTCTGCACCCATTAAGTACCAGACTATGTACAAATCCCAATTCTTAGTTTTGACTACTGCCTTTCTTACTCTATCACAATTTGTTTTAACTTGGTTTTTTTCATGTTTGTTTATTTATTTTGAAAGAGAAAAAAGAATGAGTGGGGGAGGGGCATAGAGGGAAAGAGAGACTCTCAAGCAGGTTCCAGACTGTCAGCAGAAGTTGATGTGGAGCTTGATCTCATGAATTATGAGATCATGACCTTAGCAGAAATCAGGAGTTGGAGGCTTAAGCAACTGGGCCACCCAGGCACCCCAATAATTTGTTTCTTAGTTAAGTATAATTATACAGAATATCCTAGTATTCAGGTGTACATCATAGTGATTCGATATTTTTATACATTAGGAACTGATCCCCAAAATAAGTCGTTGCTATCAGTCACCATATAGTTATTACAATATTGACTATATCTATACATTACATCTCCGTGGTTTATTTTATATCTAGAAGTTTACCTCTTAATCCCCCCTTCACCTATTTCATCCATTCCCCAACTGCTCCCTCAACTAGTAACTAACACTTTGTTTCCTGTATCTATGAGTTTGTTTCTGCTTTGTTTGGTTTGATTTTTCAAGATTCTAATATAAGTGAAATCATCAGGTACTGGTCTTTGACCTATTTCACTTGGCATAATACCCTCAGTATGTCGCAAATAGCAAGACTTCACCTTTTTTTCCCATTATAGATATATATCACACCTTTCTCCATTCATCTATTGATGGATACTTAGGTTGCTTCCTTATCTTGGCTATTGTAAATAATGCAGCAATGAATATATGGGTGCATATATCTCTTCAAACTGGGATTTTTTTCCTTCTGATAAATACCCAGAACTAGAATTCCTGGATTGTATGACAGCTTTATTTTTAATTTTTTGAGAAACCAGTACTGTTTTCCACCATGGCTATACCAATTTACATTCCTGCTAACACTAGTGGACTAGGGTTCCCTTTTCTCCACAACCTGGTGAACACTTGTTATTTCTTGTCTTTCTGATATTAGCTACTCTGACTGGCATGAGGTATTATCTCATTATGGTTTTGATCTGTATTTTCCCTTATGATTAGTGATGCTGATATCTTTTCATCTATCTGCTGACCACTATCTACCTGTCTCCTTTGGGAAAATGTCTATTCAAGTCGTTTGCCCATTTTTTAATACAATGTTTAAGTTCTTTATATATTTTGGATATTAACCTTTTATTCTTATCTGATATAGGACTACTTGTAAATTCCTTCTCCCATTCAATGGGTACCTTTTATTTGATGGTTTCCTTCACTGTCCAAAAACTTTTTAGTTGGATGCAATCCCATTTATTTTAGTTTTTGTTGCCCTTGCCTAAGGAGACCTGTCAAAAATATAGTGCTAAAAGAGCTTACTGCCTATGTTTTCTTCTAGTTTTATAACTTCAGGTCTCACATTCAAGTTTAATACGTTTTGAATTTATTTTTGTATGATTTAAGAAGTGGTCCAGTTTCATTCTTTTCCATGTAGCTGTACAGTTTTCTCAGCACCACTTATTAAAAAGACTATTGGGGCACCTGGGTGTCTCAGTCAGTTAAGCATCTGACTTTGGCTCAGGTCATGATCTCACAGTTCATGGGTTCGAGCCCCGCATTGGGCTCTGTGCTGACAGCTCAGAGCCTGGAGCCTGCTTCAGATTCTGTGTCTCCCTCTCTCTCTGCCCCCTCCCCTGCTCACACTCTGTCTCTCTCTAAAATAAACATTATGGGGCACCTGGGTGGCTCAGTTAATTAAGTGTCTGACTTGCGCTTAGGTCATGATCTCATGGCTTGTGAGTTCGAGCCCCGCGTCGGGCTCTCGGAGCCTGGAGCCTGCTTCAGATTCTGTGTCTCCCTCTCTCTTGGCCCATTCCCCAGCTCACACTCTGTCTCTCTCTCTCAAAAACAAACATTAAAAAATAAATAAACATTTAAAAAAATAATAAAAAGACTATCTTTTCCCCATTGTGAATTCTTGTCTCCTTTGTCATAGGTTGACGAGGTTAAGAGTGGCTTTATCTTTGGGCTCTCCCTTCTGTTCCATTCATCTATGTGTCTGTTTCTATGCCAATAACATACTACTTCAATTACTATAGCTTTGTAATCAGGAAGCATAAGACTTCCAGCTTTGTTCCTCTTCCTCAAGACTGCTTTGGCTATTCAAAGTCTTTTGTGGTTCTATACAAATTTTAGGATTCTTTGTTCTAGTTCTGTAAAAAATATCACTGGTATTGATGGAGATTGTACCGAATCTGTACATTGCTTTGGGTAGTATGGACATTTTATAATTCTTTAAATCCATGAGCACATAACACTTTACATTTGTATCATCTTCAAATCTTTCACCAATGTCTTAACAGTTTTCAGAGTACAGGTCTTTGACTTCCTTGGTTAAATTTATTCCTAGGTATTTTATTTCTTTGGATGCAATTGTAAATGGGTTTTCTTCTCTTTCTGATAGCTTATTATTAGTACATAGAAACACAACTCATTTCTGCATGTTAATTTTGTATCCTGCAACTCTACTGAATTCATTTATTCTAGTAATTTTTTGGTGGACTCTCAGATTTTCTGTAGAGACATACCTTGTTTTACTGCATTTCACTTTACTGTGCTTTGCACATACTGTTTTGTGTTGTTTTTTTTTTTTTTACAAATTGAAGGTTTGAGGCAACCTTGTATTCAACAAGTCTATTGACCTGATTTTTCCAATAGCCTGTGCTTACTTTGTATCTCTATCACATGTTCGTACTTGTCACAATATTTCAAACTTTTTCATCATTGTTGTAGTAATCTGTGATCAGCGATCTTTGATGTTACTAACATAACTGTTGTGGGGCACAACAGACTGCCCATATATGATGGTGAAATTAGTAAATGTGTGTTCTGACTGCTCCACCAGCATCTCTCTCCCTCTTCTTGTGCCTCCCTATTCTCTGGGACACAGCAATATTGAAATCAGGCCAGTTAATAACCCTACATGGCCTCTTAAGTGTTCAAGTGAAAGGATGAGTTGCATGTCTCTCATTTTGAATCAAAAGCTAGAAATCACTAAGAACAGCAAGGAAGTCATGTCAGAAGTCAAGGCAGGCTGAAAACTAGTCCTCGTGCACCAAACAGCAAAGCTGTGAATGCAAAGGAAAAATTCTTGAAGTAATTTCTTGAAGTAAAAGTGCTACTCTACCGAACACATGAAAGATAAGCAACACCACCTTATTGCTGATATGGAGAAAGTTTTAGTGATTTGGATCAAAGACTGAACCAGCCCTTAAGCCAAAGCCTTATCCAGGGCAAGGCCCTAACTCTCTTCAATTCTATGAAGGCTGAGAGAGGTGAGGAACCTTCAGAAGAAAAGCTGGAAGCTAGCAGAGGTTGGCCCATGAGGTTTTAAGGAAAGAAGCCGTCTCCATAGCATAAAGTACAAGGTGAAGAGGCAGGTGCTGATGTAGAAGCTGCAACAAGTTATCCAGAAGATCTAGCTCAGGTAATCAATAATTCATTAATTAGTGAAGGTGGCTACACTAAGCAACAGATTTTCCATGTAGATGAAACAGCTTTCTTTTGGAAGATGCCATTTTGGACTTTCATAGTTAGAAGTTAATACCTGGCTTCAAAGTTTCAAAGTTTGTTGGGTGCTGATGTAGTCTGTGACTTTAACCTGAAGACCATGCTTATTTACCATTCTGAAAAATCCTAGGGTCCTTAAGAATTATGCTAAATCTTCTCTGCCTATGCTCTATAATGGGACAAAGACTGGATGACTGCACATTTGTTTACAACATGGTTCACTGAGTATTTTAAGCCCACTGTTAAGACCTCAGAAAAAAAGATTCCTTTCCAAAAATCACTGCTTACTGACAATGTACTTGATTTCCTAAGAGCTCTGTTGGAGAGGTACAATGACATCAATGTCGTCATGCCTGCTAATACAATATCCATTCTAAATCCATAGATCAAGTGGTAATTTCAAATTTCAAGTCTTATTATTTAAGAAATAGGTCTTATAAAGCTATAGCTGCTACAGACAGTGATTCCTCTGATGGAAAGTACACTGAAAATCTTCTGGAAAGGATTCACCATTCTAGCTGCCATTAAGAACATTTGTGATTCATGGAAAGAGGTCAAAATACCAGCATTCACAGGCTCTAACCCTGATGGATGACCTTGTGGGCTCAAGACTCCAGTGGAGGAAGTAACTATAGATGTAGTAGAAACACCAAGAGATCTAGAATTAGAAGTGGAGCCTGAAGAGGCAACTGAATTGCTGCAGTTTCCGGATAAAACTATAACACATGACGCTTCTAAGAAAATTTTTTTAAATGTATGTTTATTTTTGAGAGAGAGAGGGGGGCGGGCAGAAAGAGAGGGAGACACAGAATCTGTAGCAGGCTCCAGGCTCTGAGCTGTCAGCACAGAGCCCGACATGGGGCTTGAACTCACAAACCAAGAGATCATGACTTGAGCTGAAGTCAGACGCTCAACCGACCGAGCCACCCAGGCGCCCCGTTACTTGCTTCTAATGGACGAGCAAAGACATGGTTTCTGGAAATGGAAACTACTCTTGGTGAAGATGCTGTGAAGACTGTTGTAAGGACAACAAAGGATTCAGAATATTACCTCAACTTAGTTGATCAAGCAATGGCAGGGTTTGAAAGGACTGACACCAATTTTTAGTGGTTAAAAATGCTATCAAACAGCACTGCATGCTCCAGAGAGCATGCAGAGAGCATTGTTCATGAAAGAGTCCATCAACTTACTTCACTGCTGTCTTATTTTTAAAAATTGCCACAGCTACCCTAATGCTCAACAACCACCACCATCACTCAGCAGCCATCAACATCATGGCAAGACTCTGCACCAGCAAAAAGATTGCAACTTGCTAAAAGCTCAGATAGCGGTTAGCTTTTCAGCAATAAAATATTTTTATTTAAAAAAATTTTTTTAATGTTTATGTATTTTTGAGAGAGAGACAGAGCATGAGCGGGGTAGGGGCAGAGAGAGAGACACAGAATCCGAAGCAGGCTCCAGGCTCTGAGCTGCCAGCACAGAGCCTGACACGGGGCTCGAACTCACAAACTGTGAAATCATGACCTGGAACGAAGTCGGAGGCTTAACTGACTGAGCCACCCGGGCGCTCCTGCAATAAAATATTTTTAGAGGCGCCCCGGTGGTTCAGTCAGTTAAGCATCTGACTTCGGCTCAGGTCATATCTCGTGGTCTGTGAGTTCGAGCCCCGCGTCAGGCTCTGTGCTGACAGCTCAGAGCCTGGAGCCTGTTTCGGATTCTCTCTCTCTGACCCTCCCCCGTTCATGCTCTGTCTCTCTCAAAAATAAACGTTAAAAAAATTAAAAGTATTGTTAAAGTATGTACTTTGTTGTTTTAGACATAAAGCTACTGCACACTTAATACTCTACAGTATAAACACAACTTTTATATGCACTGAGAAACCAAAAGCTTCACTTGGCTTGCTTTATTGGCAATATTTACTTTATTGGCACTATTTATTGCACTGGTTTGGAACTGAAGCCACACTATCTCTGAAGTATTCCTGTGTATAGTATCATGTCATCTGCAACTACTGAGTTTTACTTTCTTTCCTTTTCAATTTAGATGACTTTTATTTTTCTTGCCTAAATATGCTGTCAGCAGGACTTCCAATGCTATGATGAATATTTTTTTATTGAGGTATAACTGACATATAACATTAGTTTCAGGTGTACAAAATTAATGATTTGGTATTTGTATACACTGCCAAATCATCACATTGACTACCTGACAATTATCACCTTAATTACAAAAAAATTTTTTTTCTGTGATAAGAATTAAGACTCTCTTAGCAACTTTCCAATATGAAATACAGTATTACTAATTATAGTCACCATGCTGTACATTACATCCCTGTGACTTATTTTATAACTGGAAGTATGCACCTTCGACACCCTTCACCCATTTCACCTACTTCCTACCCCAGCCTCTGGCAACCACTAGTCTATTCTTTTTATCTATGAAACTTGTTCTAGTATTATACTCCACATACAAGTGAGATCATATGGTATCTGTCATTCTCTGACTTATTTCATTTTGCATAATGCCCTCAAGGTCCATCCATGTTGTCACAAATGGCAAAATTTCATTATTTTTATGTCATAATATTTCATTGTGTGTATATATATTCCATGGTGTACACACACGCACGCACACACACACACACACGTATACATCTCTATTCATCCATTGACACTTAGGTTATTTCCATATCTTGGCTATTATAAATACTGCTGCAATGAATATGGGGGTACACATATCATTTTGAGTTAGTGTTTTGTTTTCCTTGGATTAATAGCCAGAAGTGGAATTAATGGGTCAGATAGTTCTTTTTTTTAATTTTTTTAAATTTTTATTTTTTTAATTTATATCCAAGTTTAGTTAGCATATAGTGCAACAATTTCAGGAGTAGATTCCTTAATGTCCCTTATCCTTTTAGCCCACCCCCCTTCCCACAACCCCTCCACTAACCTGTTTGTTTTCCATATTTAAGAGTCTTTTATGGTTTGTCCCCCTCCCTGTTTTTATATTGTTTTTGTTTCCCTTCCCTTATGTTCATCTGTTTTGTCTCTTAAAGTCCTCATATGAGTGAAGTCATATGATTTTTGTCTTTCTCTGACTAATTTCACTTAGCACAATACCCTCCAGTTCCATCCACGTCGTTGCAAATGGCAAGATTTCGTTCTTTTTCATTGCCGAGTAACACTCCGTATACACCACATCTTCTTTATCCATTCATCCATCAATGGACATTTGGGCTCTTTCCATACTTTGGCTATTGTTGATAGTGCTGCTATAAACACTGGGGTGCATGTACCCCTTCAAAACAGCACACCTGTATCCCTTGGATAAATACCTACTAGTGCAACTGCTGGGTCATAGGGTAGTTCTATTTTTAATTTTTTGAGGAACCTCCATACTGTTTTCCAGAGTGGCTGCACCAGTTTGTGTTCCTACGCAGTGCAAAAGAGATCCTCTTTCTCCGCATCCTCACCAATATCTGTTGTTGCCTGAGTTAATGTTAGCCATTCTGATTGGTGTAAGGTGGTATTTCCTTGTGGTTTTGATTTGTATTTCCGATGATGAGTGATGTTGAACATTTTTTCATGTGTCGGTTGGCCATCTGGAGGTCTTCTTTGGAGAAGTGTCTATTCATGTCTTTTGCCCATTTCTTCACTGGCTTGTTTAGTTTTTGGGTGTTGAGTTTGAGAAGCCCTTTATAGACTTTGGATACTAACCCTTTATCTGATAGGTCATTTGCAAATATCTTCTCCCATTCTGTCGGTTGCCTTTTAGTTTTGCTGACTGTTCCCTTTGCTGTGCAGAAGTTTTTTACTTTGATGAGGTCCCAATAGTTCATTTTTGCTTTTGTTTCCCTTGCCTCTGGAGACATGTTGAATAAGAAGTTGCTGCAGCCAAGATCAAAGAGGTTTCTGCCTGCTTTCTCCTTGAGGATTTTGGTGGCTTCCTGTCTTACATTGAGGTCTTTGATCCATTTTGAGTTTATTTTTGTGTATGGTGTAAGAAAGTGGTCCATGTTCATTCTTCCACGTCGTGTCCAGTTTTCCCAGTACCACTTGCTAAAGAGACTGTTTTTATTCCATTGAATATTCTCTCCTGCTTTGTCAAAGATTAGTTGGCCATACGTTTGCGGATCCATTTCTGGGTTCTCTATTCTGTTCCATTGATCTCAGTGTCTATTCTTCTGCCAGTACCATACTGTCTTGATGATTACAGCTTTGTAATACAGCTTGAAGTCTGGGATTGTGATGCCTCCTGCTTTGGTTTTCTTTTTCAAGATTACTTTGGCTATTTGGGGTCTTCTCTGGTTCCATACAAATTTTAGGATTGTTTGTTCTAGCTCTGTGAAGAATGCTGGTGTTATTTTGATAGGTATTGCATTGAATATGTAGATTGCCTTGGGTAGTATTGACATATATATATATATATTTTTTTTTAATCTTTATTTATTTTTGAGATAGACAGAGTAAGAGCAGGGGAGGAACAGAGAGAGAGAGAGAGGGAGACACAGAAGCAGAAGCAGGCTCCCTGCTCCGAGCTGATTGACATATATTTTTAACTTTTTGTGGAAGTTTCACATGGTTTTCCATGTTGGCTATACCAATTTACGTACCACCAATAGCGCACAAGGGTTCCCTTTTCTCCACAGCCTTACCAACACTTCTCGTCTTTTTGATAGTAGCCAATCTGACAGGTGTGAGGTGATATCTCACTGTGGTTTTGATTTGCATTTCCCTGATTAGTGATGTTAAGCATCTGTTCATGTTGGCCATCTGTGTAAAATGCCTTTTCTGATCTTCTGCCTATTTTTTAATTGGATTATTTTTTTGGCTATTGATGTACATGATGAGTTTAATATATGTTTTGGGTGTTAACACTTTATCAGATATATGATTAGTGAATATTTCCTCCCATTTAGTAAGTTGCTTTTTAACTTTGTTTATGATTTCCTTTGCTGTACAGAATAGTTTAATATCGTTCCACTTATTTTTGCTTTTCTTGCTTTTAGTTTTGGTGTCAGATTAGAAAAATCACTGCCAACACTGATGTCAAGGAGCTTATCACCTATGTTTTCTTCCAGGAATTTTATGGTTTCAAGCCTTATTTCAAGTCTTTAATCCATTTTGTATTAATTTCTGTGTATGGTATAAGACAGTGACACAGTTACATCCTTTTGCCTGTCCAGTTTTCTCAACACCATTTTATTATTTTTTTAAATTTTTTAAAATTTATATCCAAATTAATTAGCATATAGTGAAACAATGATTTCAGGAGTAGATTCCTTAATGCCCCTTACCCACTTAGCCAATCCCCCCTCCCACAACCCCTCCAGTAACCCTCAGTTTGTTCTCCATATTTATGAGTCTCGTCTGTTTTGTCCCCCTCCCTGTTTTTATATTATTTTTGCTTCCCTTACGTTCATCTGTTTTGTCTGAAGTCTTCATATGAGTGAAGTCATATGATTTTTGTCTTTCTCTAATTTCACTTAGCATAATACCCTCCAGTTCCATCCATGTAGTTGCAAATGGCAAGATTTCATTCTTTTTGATTGCCGAGTAATACTCCATTGTGTGTGTGTGTGTGTGTATATATATATATATATACACACACACACACACACACACCACATCTTCTTTATCCATTCATCCATTGATGGACACTTGGGCTCTTTCCATACTTTGGCTATTGTTGATAGTGCTACTATATAAACATGGGGGTGTATGTGTCCCTTTGAAACAGCACACCTGTATCCCATGGATAAATGCCTAGTGCAATTGCTAGGTCATAGGGTAGTTCTATTTTTAATTTTTTGAGGAACCTCCATACTGTTTTCCAGAGTGGCTGCACCAGCTTGCATTCCCACCAACAATGCAAAAGAGATCCTCTTTCTCTGCATCCTCGCCAACATCTGTTTCTCAACACCATTTTATTGAAGAGACTGTCCTTTCCCCATTGTATATTCTTAGCTCCTTTGTCATAAATCAATTGATCATATTTGCATGTGTTTATTTCTGGGCTCTCTTCTGTATTCCACTGATCATTGTGTCTGTTTTTAAACCACTACCATACTGTTTTGATTACTATAGCTTTGTAATTATAGTTTGAAATCAGGGAGTGTGAAACCTCTAATTTTGTTCTTTTTTCTCTAGATTGCTTTGGCTATTTGGGATCTTTTTTGATTCTATACAAGTACTAGGGTAGTTTATTTTACTTCAGTGAAAAATCTCACTGGAATTTTGATAGGGAGTGCACTGAATCTGTTGATATATTTTGAGTAGTATGGACATTTTAACAATATTAATTCTTTCAATTCATGTGCATGAGTATCTTTCCATTTATTTGTATCTTCTTCAGTTCTTTCATCAATGTCTTACATTTTTCAGTATACAGGCCTTCAACTTCTTTGGTTAAATTTATTCCTAGGTATTTTATTCTTTTTAATGCCATTGTAAATGCGATGCTCTTAATTTCCCTTTCTGACAGGATATTAAGTGCAGAGAATGCAAGATTTTTGTATCCTGCAACTTGACTGAATTCGTTTATTAGTTCTAACCTGTTTTTGGTGGTCTTTCAGGGTTTTCTATATAATAATATCATATAATCTGCAAATAGTAACTGACAGCTTCACATCTTCATTTCCAATTTGGATGACTTTTGTTTCTTTTTTCTGACTAATTTCTGTGGGTAGGACTTCTATCTAGTACTATGTCGAATAAGAGTGGTAAGAGTGGGCATCCAAGTCTTGTTCCTGATTTAAGAGGGCAAGTTTTTATCTTTCCACTGCTGAATACAATGTTAGCTGTAGGCCTGTCATCCATGGCCTTTATTATGTTGAGGTATGTTCCCTCTATAGCCACCTTAGGCCTTTATCATAAATGGATACTGAATTTTGTCAAATGCTCTTTCTGCATGTGTTGAGATGATCATATGATTTTTATCCTTCATTTTGTTAATGTAGTATATCACACTGATTTGCAGAAGCTGAACCATCCCTGTGTCCTTAGAATTCCAGCTGACCATGGTGCATAATCCATTTAAGATATCACTGAATTCAGTTTGCTCTTTTGTCGAGGATTTTTGCATCTATGTTCATCAGGAATATATTGGCTTTTAATTTTCTGTTCTTGTGGCATTCTTATCTGGTTTTGGTGTTTAAGACTTATTATGTGGCCTACCATGCTATCTACCCTGAAGAATGTTCCATGTGCACTTGAGAAAAACCTCTATTCTGCTTTTGGACCGAATGTTCTGTATATATCTGTTAAGTCCATCTCATCTAATGTGTTGTTTTAAGCTGATGTTCCTTTACTGGCTTTCTGTTTGGATGGTCTATCTACTGATGTGAGATATTAAAATTCCCTACTATTCTTGTATTACTAGTTCTCCCTCTAGGCCTATTGATATTTGCTTTATATATTTAGGTGCTCCTATGCCAGATGCAAAAAGATTTACAAATGTTACATCCTCTTGTTGGAATGACTCCTTTATCATGTAATGCCTTAGTCTCTCATTAGTCATTGTTTGAAAGTCTATTTGGTCTGATAAGGGTCTATTTCTTTTGGTTTCCATTTGCATGGAATATCTTCCCCATCTCTTTATTTTCAGTCTATGTATGAAGTGAGTTCTTATACTTTGCTTCTACCTGAATGGAGTCTTTTATAGCCAGCACAAGGATAGGCCTGGTTTTTAAAATCCATTCAGCCACTCTGTCTTTTGACTGGAAAATTTAGTCCATTTAAAGTAATTATTGTTAAGGGGAGCCTTGGTGGTTCAGTCACTTGAGCATCCAACTCTTGATTTTGGCTCAGGTCACAATCCCAGAGTCGTGGGATCGAGCCCTGCATAAGGCTCCGTGCAGAGCATGGATTCTCTCTTCCTCTCCCCCACACTCTAATACATACATACATAAAATAATTCTTGTTAGGTATATACTTTTTGCCATTTCGTTAAATTGTTTTCTGGCTGCTCTCTGTTCTTCTCTTGCTCTCTTCCTTTGTAATTTGATGACTTTCTTAAGTGGTATGCTTGGATTTCTTTATCCTGTGCATCTAATTAAGGATGTGTTTTGTTGTTACAATAAGGCTTACATTTAACAACTTACATCTATTTTAACAAATTACGTTTGACAGCATTCTAAAGCTCTACATTTTTGGGGGGTGTCTGGGTGGCTCAGGTCATGATCTCACGGTTTGTGAGTTCAAGTCCCACATCAGGCTCTGCCCTAACAATGTGGAACCTGCTTGGGATTTTCTCTTTTTCCCTCTCTCTGCCCCTCCCCCGCTTGTGCTCTCTCTCAAAATAAACTCAAAAATAATAATAATAATAAAGCTCTACATTTTTATTCCCTTTCACATTTTCAATATCACATTTTATCTTATAATTGTAACTACAAGAATTAAAGAATATTTTTTTATTACTTTTGTCTTTTAACTTAAAAGGGATTAATCTAGGGGCACCTGGGTAGCTCAGTCGGTTAAGCATCTGACTCCTGATTTTGGCTCAGGTCACAATCTCACAGTTTGTGAGTTTGAGCCCTGCATCAGGCTCTGTACTATGTCAGCATGGAGACTGCTTGGAATTCTCTCTTACCCCTATCCCACTCATGCTCACTCTCTCTCAAATAAATAATTCCTTTTAATAAGTTCATTTAATCTACTTCTATTTGCCTTTCCAGTGAGATTTATTCTTTCATAGGTTTTCTTGTTACCAATTAGCATCCTTTTGTTTCAGCTTAAAAAAACCCCTTTAATAGTTTCTTATAAGGCTGGTTTAGGGATGATGAACTTCTCTGTTAGCTTTTGCTATTCTGGAAAACTCTCTTATACTTCAATTCCAAACTTTGCTGAGGAGAGTTCTTTGTTGGAAGATTTTTTTTCTTCAAGCACTTTGAATCTATCTCACCACTCTTCTGGCCTGCAGTTTCTGCTGAAAAATCTACAGATAATCTTTAATCTTATGGGGCTTCCCTTGTATACATACAAGGGAGTTGTTTTGCTCTTGCTGCTTTTAAGAGTCTTCCTGGTCTTTAACTTTTTTTTTACTTTTTTTCCTCTAAGTTTTTATTTAAATTCCAATTTAAAATCAAATATATATAGTGAATCCGAGTAAATAAGGGGAACGCCTTGGCAGCAGATGTAAAAATCAGGACACCAGGTATGTGTAAAAACTCCCTTCTGGGAGATACTGGTACTGTGCAGTGTAGTCAGGGGAAGAGCATGAAGATGGCGCTCACCAGTCTCTGTCCCCGACAAGTGTTGTAGTAGGCTCTCAAACATATGTGTTAAATTAGGTGCCTGCCCCTAGGGCAGCACATTAACAGTAGCAAATGAGCCTTTTTTTACTTAAAGTCTGGGCACCATCAGCTATCTCTGAGCCCTTTAAGAGACATTTCTAAGATTACTAAAGTAGGCTTCACCCCCAGTGCAGACCCCAATGTAGGGCCTGAACTTAAGACCCTGAGATCAAAACCTGAACTGAGATGAAGAGTTGGATGCTTAACTGACTAAGCCATCCACTAGCCTTATAGATATAAGCCCTGTTGGTTTACAAAGCTGTGTCTCTTGGGTATAGGTCTTAAAAGTTGGGAGTACCTGATGTGCAATTCAACTCCTTCACTCCTCAGGGAGATGCTCCAAGTTTTGACTTCCCTCCTAAGTTTGCTTTATGGTGAGACTGAGTCCCAGCATCTCCTACCCACTTTGATGTGGTTTTCTTCTCATTTGCCACATACACAGTTCTTGCTCAGCCAGACATTAGGATTTTTTTCAGAGAAAATGTTCCATGCACAGCTGTAGACTCCGTGTGTTAGTGGGAGGAGGGGAGTTCAGGATCTTCCTACATCACCATCTTGAACCAGAGTCCCACATTTTTCTTTTTAAATTTTGTTGTTCTTGAACTCTTCTGCTAAATGGCTTATCTTTCAAATCCAAGATGCTTTAAATGTTCCTAAAAGCCTAGATCCTTTTTAGTCAAAGAATTAGGGCGGCTTATAATGAACATTAACAGTTGACAAGCATAGCACTGGGTGAAGTGCATTCTATACATCACTATCTCACGTAAGCCTCTCAACTGTAAGAGGTCAACGCTGTTATTATTCCCATTTAACCGGAAGAAGTGAAGTGACTTGTCCAAATATACATGGCTGCTAAATGGAAAGGCCAGAAATCCAAATCTGACTCAAAACATTTAGTGCAAAATTAAAATGTCAAAGTCGTCCACCACTAAGGCAGCTGTCGCAAACTTCAGTGAGTCATTCTGCTGCAGCCTGCTCTGTGGCAAATACAATCTGTAAAACCCCCAATACTTGTTAACCCCACGGATTCAGCCGCCATTCATTCACTTACCTGAATTTTCATTAGCCTATGAGTTTCTTCCTGATTAACTTTCTATAATGTTTTCTGCTTAAAGTACACAATTAAAAACAAACCACCAAACCCCCAAAAGGTGGCACCTTCCTTAAGTATGGTTGTATTATATAAAATAATTAACCTTGAAGGACCTAACGGGAATCCACTAGTCCTAGTATGTCAGGGTTTAAAAAGAAAACCAAGGTTTACCAAACTCATACCTTCAATCATCACGTTCTCATATTATCGTCTCAGTCACACCAACCCTTTCAACTGTTCTTATACAGCATATTGTTCACTCCTTCAACATTTATACGAGTATTTACAGACCATTTATGAAGCACAGGAGCATTGTGCTGGAGGATATGCAATCTTCAGAAAGAGTTCTCATCCTCAAGGAGTTTTTAGCCTAGAAGAATATTCCAGAAATACTCCACATGTGCAAAAATATATACAATAATGTTCACTGTTTGTACAACAGTCCAAATCTATCAACAGGGGAAATGGTTAAAAAATTTTAGCCCAGTTATAACTAGGAAACACTATGTAGTTGTTAAAAGGTTAACTCTGGATGTAAAAATGTAATATAGCCACATATACAGAAAACATTCTCCTAAACTTTACCTGCATATGTGAGTATATACAAAGCCAAAGGTTTCGAAGGATACGTAACACACCAATTGGAGGGGAAAGCTAGACTGGGGAATGCAGGGTGCAAATGAAAGATGAGCATGATGTATACAAGAATGACTAATACAAAACCTACTTTGCTCACAATATTTTCACAGGTACCTTTTGAACACCTGACAAATTGCACTGAGGGGAGACAAGCACAGCTGTTGTCATTTTAAATAGTTTTGCTAACTAAGAAGAACCCTACTCATAGTTTCCAACTCCAACTTCTTAAGCCTAACCCATAAAGAAGGAAAGAGAGAGAAAACGGGATAGAATGAACTCCCCTACCTGTGATAAGCAATCTTTCTTGGACAAAAATCAATCCAGGAAAAATGTTTCTAGGTCATCATTTCTTCCCCATTCAAAACCAAAGCCATTTTACTGAGTCCCACAGGACATTTAAAAATGCATATTTTTATGGGGCGCCTGGGTGGCTCAGTCGGTTGAGCGTCCGACTTCAGCTCGGGTCATGATCTCACAGTCTGTGAGTTCGAGCCCCGTGTCGGGCTCTGTGCTGACAGCTCAGAGCCCGAAGCCTGTTTCAGATTCTGTGTCTCCCTCTCTCTCTCTGACCCTCCCCCATTCATGCTCTGTCTCTCTCTGTCTCAAAAATAAATAAACGTTAAAAAAAAATTAAAAAAAAAAAATGCATATTTTTATAACCCAGATCACTCCCTTCACTACAGACTGTGTTTGTCCTGTTTTTCCACTATAACTACTTTTCTCAGACTGCTGAAAGTGTTTTATGTTTGGGAGATGTGAAAGAACCATCTATCTCCACACTCAGAAGGCACAATACGCATTAACATGTCAACAGTTCTGCAAAGTCCTCTGACAAAGAAATAAATGTTGGATTTTGTTAGCTTAGAGCATTCTTCCTTGATCATAGAATACCTTTTATGGCAGCATATTCAGAACATTAGTTGGGATAGACTAAACTAAAATTATCAGTTTCTAGGCATATTTCAACAAAAAGTAACTCTAAACTTTCACCCTAAAATTAGCCTGCAAGTTATTTTGCACATCTAGGTCAGGATTACCAAGCCAAAGGGCTCATTCATTACTGTTCTGGGCGAACAAGCTTTCTCTTTAGTAACTTTGTAATAACAAAATTTTATTGTGGGTAAAGAAGCATTTTGGAAAAACCATGACCAATAAACAGATTTACCTCCTGCTTCTAACTGAACTCCTGGAGTCAAGTGAAGAAATTCTGGTTTCATGCTTACTCGGGAGCCAGAGATAAAACCAACCACAAACTCAGAATGCTCTTCAGCCATTTTAACCTATAAGGAACGTAATACAGATTACAAGAAAGTAGTTAATTACACAGAGTAACAGCTCTACAAGTAAAAACTTGATTCTATTAACAATAAGAAACTTCTACTTTATATATGTCTTATCTCACCTGATATTAAACTCATTATATCTAAAACAAGTAATTTATGACTCTCTATATTTTATCTAATAAGACCCTGAGATAACCCTTTCTCCCAATTAATCATACCTTAAAAACATTACAGAATCCTATACCATGTGCATCTAAAATTGAGATGCTGCATGATCATGCTTGAGAACCCACCTACTTCTAAAAAGGGTATGTGGAAAGTACTCTAGAATACATTTATGATGATACGAAACCAAACTGAAGACTAATTCCTACCCACACAGGGTACTACTCCATATCCAGATACCTACCATATTGTCAAGGGCTAAAGAAATCTCATCTACGTTTGCCTATAACTGATCTCCACAATTTCTATAGCATTTCCTCACATTTATAGAAGGCTCTTCCATGAGGCTCATACTGTTCTATTCGTGCCACCAAGTATTCTCACCCATCAAGCCATGTCTTGTACTTGAGGCAGACCCAGAACCCCAGTGCCAAATATTAGCACTGATTCATGGACCCTCCGCTATGAGATCTGGGAAATCACATTTATGTTCAATATAGGGGTGAGGTTAAAACCTGGCCCGAGGGCCATGTGATTTCTTCAGAGTTCCAGTCTTTGAAATAATATAATAAATTCCCGCTTAAAAATTAACATTTTACTAAAATTTTATTACTTTTAAAAGTAATAGTCTTGAACATATTTATAAAGGAAGTTTGGTTTTTTTAATGATTACTTATTTTTTGAGAGAGAGAGAGAGAGACGGAGCACAAGCAGGGAGAAACAGAGAGGGACACGCAGAATCTGAAGCAGGCTCCAGGCTCTAAGCTGTCAGCACAGAGCCTGACGCGGGACTCGAACTCAAAGAATAGGAGATCATGATCTGAGCCAAAGCCAGACACAACTGACTGAGCTACCCAGGCACCCCTGTAAAGAAACTTTTTAACTAAATAATTATCCATTCAATTTTATTCTGGTGTGTAGGTGTAGGGGTTGGGTATTAACATGTAGTGTTATAAGAACTTTCAAAAATGGGGGAGTTACTGGAGAAAACAGTATGTCCGAACTCTAGTTTACAGCTTTCCCACCCAATACCAATCAATAGCAAAGACTGAAAAAGATAAAAGTACTTCATCTGGGCTGCTGTCATGAGAACGTGCATCTCTGTGGGACTTAGGGGATTCTGAGAAACTGCAAGTCTGGCAAGAAGCCCTTCAACTTCAACTCATGGCAAAATGGAAAAAAAAAAAAAGCCAATTGTATCTTAAAGACCAAGAATAGGTAGATATTTAACCAAATATTTATATTTCAGTGTTTATATCTCTTAAGTGTCCACTACAAGATAGAAAATGCTATTATCAGGAAACTCTAGCCACCTAGCATTACTGTCACCCTAACAACACTTGATTTTTTTTTTTTTAATTTGGCAGAGGTTCCATAAATCTTAAATGTCAGATGTTTTCTTCCCCTGTAACTTCTAGCACAACAGCCTGGGCCCCCTGTCACCCCAGCCATTTTGTCACTTACCGCTGCTGTCGTATAGTTGCCTGTAGCCAAGGAGCCAGCAGAGCTCATTTCTGCAATGAGCAGGCACCCCCGGTGCAAAGGCAGGCCTACTTCTCTCAGGCCTCTCACGACCCCCGAACCAGGCACCACGTGAGCATTGACCAGATCTGCCCAAGAAGCTATTTTAAAGATACCACCTAAGAAGGCAAAAAAAAAAAAAAAAAAAGAAAAATGTAAGTTTTCAAATAAAAACCACTAACTTTTTGCCCAACCAACTACAGTAAGAAATAATCTCAAAGTAACATGCTAATGTCATAGTGAAGCACTTCAAAAATTTTAGTGCTCATCAGTGGACCTATGGTTCCATCTATGAAAAACTATTCACCTGGTAGCTGGCTAAAAGATCATAATGAGAAAAATGTCTTACAATTTCTGCACTTAGTTTATCAATAACACTAATTAAGACTGGTTTTCCTTGCAGGCTGACTTCTGACCACCAATAAAACCTATGTAATTAGAAATAGGACTCCAGGGGCACCTGGGCGGCTCAGACAGTTAAGCGTCCAATGCGTGATTTTGGCTCAGGTCATGATCTCATGGTTCGTGAGATAGACCCCTGCGTTGAGCTCAGTGCTGGCAGAGCAGACCTTGCCTAGGATTGTCTGCCCCTCCCCCACTCGCTTTCTTTCTCTCTCTCTCTCTCACTCACTCACACTCACACACACACACTAAATAAACTTAAAAAGAAAAAAGAAATGGGACTCCAGTGAAGATGGGCATTTGAGGCCAAAGATACCAACATTCTGAAATTCCCCTGAAGATGACAAATTTTCATTCTGCGGGAATCTCTCAGCAACTTTACTATCTCTCAAAAGTTCTACTTGTTCCTTAGGTCTCTTAATTTCAGCAGGCAATTGTATTCATTTTAAAAACTGACAGCATGGGGCGCCTGGGTGGCTCGGTCGGTTAAGCGTCCGACTTCGGCTCAGGTCATGATCTCATGGTCCGTGGGTTCGAGCCCCGCGTCGGGCTCTGTGCTGACAGCTCAGAGCCTGGAGCCTGCTTCAGATCCTGTGTCTCCCTCTCTCTGTGACCCTCCCCCGTTCATGCTCTGTCTCTCTCTGTCTCAAAAATAAATAAACGTAAAAAAAAAAAAAAAAAACTGACAGCAATACCCCTAATTGATTTCTGAAAAAACAGTATGTAAACGTGTCAAAACTAAGCAATGTGATGATAGAACTTTTTTTTTTTTTTTTAAGTTTATCTATTTCACGCATGTACGAGAGAGAGAGAGCGAGAGCATGTGCACACAAGCGCACAAGTGGGGAGGGGTTAAGAGGGAGAGTAAGAATCCCAAGCAGGCTCCACACTGTCAGCAGAGAGCCCGATGTGTGGCTCAACCACAAATACTGAGCTCATGATCTGAGGTGAAATCAACAGTCAGACACTTAACCCACTGAGCCACCCAGGCACCCTTTTAAATTTTTTCAATGTTTATTATTTTTGAGAGAGACACACTGAGTGTGAGTGGGGAAGGGGCAGAGAGAGAGGGAGACACAGAATCCAAAGCAGGCTCCAGGCTCTGAGCTGTCAGCACACAGCCCGATGCAGGGCTCAAACCCATGAACCGGGAGATCATAACCTGAGCTGAGGTCGGACACTTGGACGCTAAACCGACTGGGCCACCCAGGCGCCCCAGTAGAACACCTTAAAGCACAGGAAGAAAGTCATACACAAATCTATCCCAAAGAAACAGCTTAAGCGCATACATGTTATTACTTTAAGAAAAATTGTTATCTCTAAAGATGCTGATAAGCATTAACCTTTTAATAGACATTTTATCCTATTATTTAAACAAAAAAAGCTGTCATATACAATGACAGAAACTTGCATAAAATAATGGATAGAAATAGTTTTTCTTTCTCAACCAATATACCTGGCTTTGAGTTCCTATTTAACAACCAAAAAAGCACACCAACAGATCTTTTTTTGGCCAAAAGCAAATGTTACAACTTTACACTTCTATTTCATTGTTTCCCATACCTGCAATTTTCATTTTTCAAATATTCAGAACTAGGTGTGTTCTGCCAGGGCCAACATCTGTCATTTTTGTCTGCCTAGGACCTGCACCCCTTCTTCTGGCATCAGCACACCCATTTTCTATGGGGAAACTACCTTTGACCACACTCTGGTTCAAAAAATTTATAGTTAACAACCTCACATCACCAGAAGTGGGGCATATATTACCAAGCTCATAAAGGTATTCTATAACCCAGGCCTGAGTGATTACTTTGGGGTAGGAATGAGGAGTGTTGTCTACCTGAGAAAGAAGTCAAGAGAGAAGAAAGCAGAGCTAAAAAATGGCAAGAAGGCAAGTCCAAAGACTTGCACTTGAGCTCCTAGATCTAACCACGCTTAACAGACCGTTCTATGGCCGGACTCTGTGATGTGAGCCAGTGCATTTCCTTTAGTTCTTCAGACAGTTGGAGCTGAATTTGTATTTTTGTAGATTCCTAAATAATACTTACCTTCATACTGTTTTTTTACTGTATTTCCTATATCTGCAAACTTCCGGTCTTCAAATATTAAGAACTCGTGGCGTTTTGCCAGAGTTGTTAACTCCTTCATCACATCCAGAGTAAAATCATTCAAAATATCTACATGAGTCTTGAGCATGCAGATGCTGGGTCCTAAAGCATCAGCTAGCTGCAACAGCTCTCTAGACTCTGAAATATCTGCAGACAGACACAGATTAGTCTCTTTCTTTTGCATAAGCCTGAGAAGCTTCGCTGCAACTGGGTGGACCCTGGGCAGCTCTGCACGTGCACCAAAGCTGAGTTCTCCAGGAGCGGGAGCTGTGTTTACAGAACGGAGAGAACCATTATGACTAGCTGCTACAAAAACATTCTCCTGAATAAATCTCTTCACTCTCTCGACCATCTCAGCATCAATTTTTTTCTGTCGCTCGAGAATCTCCAGCATTTTGGACAATGTACACACTGAGTGAAGATGGATCCCATGTGCCTGCAACTTGTCTTTGCCTCCTTGCTCTCTGTCCAGCAGCACTATGGCATCAGTGACCTTCAAACCCTCCTTCTGAAGAACCTCAACAGTTTCCAGAACACTAGATCCACTGGTAACGACATCTTCAATGATCAAACAGGTTTCTCCTGGATTAACCGCCCCTTCTACAAGACGCTTAGTACCTAGGAAAAAAAAAACAATCATTTCAATTTAAAATTATATATTTCAGCCAACTCAAGACGTATCTTACATTATAAATTTGGCATGTATTTATGAAGAGGTGGATGATCTAAATCTTATTTTCTGATAATCTACTTTAGAGCTACTTTAACTTTATTCCTGACAAACCTTCAATGAGCCATGACACCATTTTGTTCAGTGTCCCTGTATCTGAAAATTGCCAAAGTTACATGTATAGAATATTTTCAGTAAAACTAGCAAATTACTTTATAGTGTAAATAGACCACTTAACATGTTCATGATCAAAATTTCAAATATGGGGTTTCTTAATGCAAGATAACCGACCTAGATCAAGAAGTTATGAAACAATAACCCAGTACCATCAATGAAATCATTGCTTTTTCTTCCATCAACAAACAAGTTCACTACTCAAGATCAACTAACTAGCCTTTTGAGAAATAAATTCATGAAAAAAAATATTCAGCAACCATTTAGATCACTACAACTTTACGAATATACAATGCAATGTGAGTGAATGTACTTCCCCACTCCAACCCCTACTATAGACTACTTTCAGATAATCTACAAAATGTTAAGTATCTAAGGCTATAGACTTTATAGACTCATTTTATAGTTTCTACTACCAAATTTGTCTTACTTTGAAACCTAAGAATTGGTGAGCAATTTGCCCAATGTTTGAGCTTTATCACAGGTACCATCCTTGCCCTTGCCCATTCCTTTCCTCCCCTTGAAAGAGCAAGTTGAAGTGAATCAGCTTAGACTAGTACATAAGCCTATGATACTTATATACATATTTAACAATTGCTGATCTTATTCTAAGAAATATTTTTAAAAACATAATAAAGACAAACGACAGTTTCCTAATGGGCAGGACTCATACAGACAGGCTTTTTTAAATGGAGAATTTCAAACAATACTAGAAAAAAAGTATAACAAACACCCATAAATACTTCGCCACTTAACTCAAGGTCAATCTTGTTTCAGCTACATCCCCACCCCCCCTTCCCTCCCTCCACAATTTTTAGAAGCAAACTCCAGATATCATATGATTTTCATCATAAAAAATTTTAAAATGCAGCTTGTAAAAGGTAAGGACTCTATTAAAAACACTATCACACCAACATAACACAAAAAGACCTATTAATTCCTTAATGTAATCAAATAAGAAAAAATATGAAGTCAGTTCCAATATTTTTAGATTGATTTATTTTCTTTAGTAATCTCTATACCCAACTTGGGGCTCAAACTCAAGACCCCAAGATGAGGAGTCTCATGCTCTCCCAAATGAGCCAGCCAGGCATCCCTAGATTGTTTTGTTTTTAAAGCAAGCTCATATGTATAAAACACACACCTGAAAACCTCCTGCCAAGGACTCATGAAAAAAATATCTTCATTTAGAGAATTTTATGTGGCATTTCTCTTTATGCAGTTTAAATTATAAACAAACATATTAGGAAAGTACAATCTCTTAGAACATTCTGCTGGTAAGGGAAGGACTGGTTAAAAATGTTGGGTTTCATATATGCGGGGCAAAACAAGCATTTTTTTTTTAAATTGTTAAGTCAATACAAAACATTTCACCCCTAGAATCTAAAGGAAAGGAAGGTGATTTACAGTAATAGTTAACCAATTCTAAAGGACCTTCATATGAAGAATATTCAAGGTGACTTTGGTAAAACATCAGTGCCCA
This sequence comes from Panthera uncia, assembly GCF_023721935.1. Lineage (NCBI taxonomy): Eukaryota > Metazoa > Chordata > Mammalia > Carnivora > Felidae > Panthera > Panthera uncia. The sequence continues at coordinate 68,895,291 of NC_064810.1, read as the reverse complement.
GAAGATGAAAAAATTCTATTATTAGGTTACATATCAACTTAAAGTTTATACTACTTTTATTTTACCATAATCCTTTGATTCTTTCCTTCTAATAAGCATTGGAATTTGGTTGGTTGAACAGATAACTGTAGCCAATGGTAAAGCTGTATAAGGTACTCCACACACAGTGTCAAAATTGATTCCCGCATTTTGGGCAGTTTGGAATAAAATTTCTGCAACCTGTAAGAAAATGAACACGTAAACTATATATTATTGTTATTTTGAATGGTATATAAATCATGTTAACAGAACATTAAAGACAGTAATAACCCCATAGGGGATATCCTCAAACTTGATCAGAAAAATATGTATGCCTTTTTGTTAAATGGTTCCCTCTCTATAAATCCCAGTTTACAAATATGAAAACACAAGAATGAACCCACTTGTCTAGACGACTCAGGGTCTACTCTGAGGGCAACATGGTATGTGTTAGGGAAGGCTCTGATGTTGACCCCAAAGACCAAGAAGGGTTCCCAGTCCTCCCAGTTTCCCTTAGTAATCCATTATGAGTTGATTATCTAAACCTTTCTATAACCTGCTAGCTACATTTTCTGCCTGAAAGAAGTCTTCAGTGAAAAGTTTCATAAAAGAAATTAAGAGAACAATACTGTTTAATTTGCATCAAAAAGAATCAAATACCCAGGAATAAATTTAACCAAGATCAAAGACCTGTAAATTGAAAACTGTAAGACAGTGGTGCAAGAAAGTGAAGACAGAAATAAATGCAATAGTATTCCTTACTTATGAATTGTCAATGTCCACACTACCCAAAGCAGATATAATGCAATCCCTATTAAAATTCCAATGGCATTTTTTATAGAAATAGAACAAACGATACTAAAATGTGAATGGAACCCCAAAAGCACCAAACAATCAAAGCAATCTTAAGAAAGATGAAGCTGAAAACATCATACTCCCTGACTTCAGACTATACTACAAAGCTGCTAGAGTAATCAAGAATGTGGTACTGGCATAAAAACAGACACATAGATCAATGGAACAGAACAGAGCCCAGAAATAAACCTATAGTTATGTGGTCAATTAATTTATGGCAAAGGAGCCAAGAATATACAATGGGAAAAGGACAATCTCTTCAAAAAATGGTGTCGGGAAAGGTGGACAGCCACATGCAAAAGAATGAAACTGGACCACTATCTTACACCATACACAAAAATAACACAAAATGGATTAGACTTGAATGTAAGACCTGAAACCATAAAAACTCCTAGAAAAAAATGGGCAGTAAGTTCCCTGACATAGGTCTTGGCAATGATTTTTTGGATTTGACACCAAAAGCAAAGGCAACAAAAGCAAAAGTAAACAAGTGGGACCACATCTAACTAAAAAGCTTCTGCACAGCAAAGGAAACCACCAACAAAATGAAGAACCTACTAAATGGGAGAAAGTATTTGCAGATCATTTATCTGCTATGGGGCTAATATCCAAAATATATAAAGAACTCACATACCTCAATAGCAAAAAACAATCAATCCAATTAAAACATGGGCAGAGGATTCAAACACACTTCTCTCTAGAGAACACAAATGGCCAACTCATACATGAAAAGATGCTCAACATTACTAAGCCACAAGGAAATGCAAATCCAAACCACAGTGAGGTACACTTCACACCTGTTAGAATGGCTTGTCACCAAAAGGACAAGAATAAAAAGTGTCAGCAAGGATGTGAAGAAAAGGGAACCCTTGTGTCCTGGTGGTGGGAATGTAAACTGGTACAAACACTATGGAAAGCAGTATGGACATTCCTCAAAAAATTAAAAATAGAACTACCATATGATCTAGCAATTTCACTTTGGAGTATTTATTAAAAAAAAAAAAAAACCAAAACGCTAATTTGAAAAGATATATGCACCCTTATATTTACGGCAGCATTATTTACAATAGCCAAGATATGGAAGCAGCCCAAGTGTCCATCAATAGATGAATGGATAAAGAAGATTTGGTATATATACATATGGAATATTACTCAGACATAAAAAAATAAAATCTTGCCATTCATGATAATACAGATGGACCTAGAAGGTATAATGCTAAATGAAGTAAGTCAAAGACAAATACCATAGGATTTCACTTACATGTGGAATGTAAAAAATAAAAGAACAAACAAAAAAGCAGAAACGGACCCACAAAAACAGAGAAGGAACTGGTTGTTGCCAGAGGGGAGGAGGGCGGAGAGATGAGCAAAGTGGGTGAAGCGGGGGTGGGAAATACGGGTTTCCAGTTATGGACTGAATAAATTATGGGAATTAAAGGTACAGGTAGGGAATAGTGACAGATGGTAGCTACACTTGCGGTGAGCACAGCAGAAAGTAGAGTTGTTCAATCACTGTGGTGTACACCTGAAACTATAGTTGTGTGACAACTATATTACAATTAAAAAAAAAAAAAGAAAAAGACTTATAGATAACTGTTGGTTACCAGAGCAGAGTGGGGTGGGGGGGTAGGAGAAATAACTGAAGGGAATTGAGGGTTTAAAATAAATGTCACTGGGAAGAAAAGTACAGCACAGAGAATACAATGAATAATATCATAAGAACTTTGTGCAGTGACAGATGGTAACTACACTTACTGTGGTGTACATTTCACAATGCATATAACTGTCAAATCACTATGCTGTCTACCCGAAACTAATATGTCAACCATACTTCAAGTAAAAATTTTTAAAAAAGGGAAAAAACCTAAGGACTCCACCAAAAAAACTATTAGAATAAGTGAATTCAGTAAAGTTGAAGGATACAAAAGCAATATATAGATAGCTGTGGTGTTTCTATACACAAGAGAAATCAAGAAAACAATCCCACTTACAATCGCATCAAAAAGAATTAAATACCTAGGAATAAATTTAACCAAGAAGGTGAAAGGTGTACACTGAAAACCGTAAGACTCTGATGAAAAGAAATTGAAGATGACACAAATAAATGAAAAGATATATTATGTTCATGGATTAGCAATATTAATTCTTGCTAAAAGGTCCATACTCCTTGAAGGGAACTGTAGATTCAGTGAAATCGCTACCAAAATCCCAACAGCAATTTTTCACAGAACTAGAATAAATAATCCTAAAATATGTATGGAACCACAAAAGACTCCCGCATAGCCAGAGAAATCTTGAGAAAGGAGAACAAATCTAGAGACATCACAATCCCAGACTTGAAACTATCGTACAAAGCTAAAGTAACCAAAACAGTAAGGTACTGGCCCAAAAGTGGATACACAGGTCAGTGGAACTGAGAGCCTGGAAATAAACCCAATCATATATGATCAATTAATCCACAACAAAGGAGGAAAGCATATACGGTGGAGGACAGACAGTCTCTTCAATATATGCTGTTGGGAAAACTGGACAGCTACAGGCAAAAGAACTAAACTAGACTGCTTTCTCACACCATACATAAACTCAAAATGAATTAAAGACCTAAATGTAAGACCTGAAACCATAAAGCTCCTAAAACAAAACAGCGGCAATAAGCTCTTGGACAAGAGTTTTAGCAATGTCTTTTTTTTTTTTTTTTTTTTTTAAAGATTTTAAGCAATTTGTACACCCAACATGGGGCTCAAACTCAAGATCAAGAGTCACATGCTCTATAGAATGAGCAAGCCAGGACCCCCCTTTTTTTCCTTTTAAAGATTTAATTTTTATGCAATATTTTTTTGATCTGTCTCTTCAGGCAAAGGCAACAAAAACAAAAATAAACAACTGGGAATACATCAAAATAAAAAGCTTTTTGCACAGCAAATAAAACCATCAACAAAGCAAAAAGGAAACCTACTGATCAGAGAGGATAACTGCAAGTGATATACCCAATAAACGGTTAATATCCAAACTATATAAAGAACTCCTACAACACAACACCAACAAAACAAACAATCCAATTAGAAAATGGGCAGGGGACCCAAATACACATTTTTTCAAGGAAGACATACAGATGGCCGACAGGCAAGTGAAAAGATGCTCAACATCATTAATCAAGGAAATACAAATCAAAACCACAATGAGAAGATTACCTCACATCTGTCAGAATGCCTCTATCAAAGAGACAAGAAACAACAGTTGGAGACAATAGGGAGAAAAAGGGAACCCTCGTGCAATGTCGTGCAATGCAACGTTGGTAGGAATGTAAACTGCGGCAACCACTCGGAAAACAGTATGGAAGTTCATCAAAAAATTATAAACAGAAATGCTATACAATCCAGTAATTCCACTTCTGGGTACTTACCTGAAGAAAATGAAAACACTAATTTGAAAAGAAAATGCACCCCAACATTATTTACAATAGATAAGATATAGAAGCAACCTAAGTGTCCACTGATAGATGGATAAAGATGTTGTATATATGCACAACAGCATATTACTCAGCCCTAAAAAAAGAATGAAATCTTGCCATCTGTGATAACATGGATGGACCTAGAGCGTGTTATGCAAAGTGAAGCTAGACAGAGAAAGACAAAAACCCATATGATTTCACTTATATATGGAATCTAAAAAGCAAAACAAAACAGACTCATAAATACAGAATGTGAACTGTTTGTTGCAGAGAAGGGGATAGGGCTATGGGAAATACAGGTGAAGGGAATTAAGTGATACAAACTTCCAGTTAGAACATAAATAAGTCATGGGGGTGTAAAGTACAGCATAGAGAATATAATAAATGATATTTCATTAATTTTGTAAGGCAACAGTTGGTAACTACACTTACCATGGTAAGCTATTCATAATGTATTTAAATGTGGAATCAGTATGTTGTTTACCTGATACTAATCTTTCAACTTCAATTAGGAAGAAAATTATGTGTGGTGAAAGACACTAATTAGGCTTACTGTGATCATTTAACAATACATGCAAATATCCAATCATTATGTTGAACACCTGAAACTAATATAATGTACGTCAATTACACTTCAAAATCAATTAAGCTCTTTAACACTGGCCTTACTAATGTATTTTAATGTTTATTTACTTTGGGAGAGGGTGAGCAGGAAAGGGGCAGACAGAGGAAGGCAGAGGTAGATGGAGGGAGAGGCAGAGGGAGAAGCAGGGAGGGAGAGGGAGAGGCAGGGAGGGAGAGGGAGAGGCAGGGGGAGAGAGGGAGAGAGGGAGAGAGGGAGAGAGGGAGAGAGGGAGAGAGGGAGGGAGAGAGGGAGGGAGGGAGGGAGGGAGGGAGGGAGAGAGGGAGAGAGAATCCCAAGCAGGCTCCGCACTGTAAGTGCAGAGCCCAAGATAATGACCTGAGCAGATATCAAGAGTCAGATACTTAACCAACGGAGCCACCCAGGTGCCCCCCTAGTAATCGGACCAGTCTCCTCAGGCCAAGGCCAAGAAAAGCTAAAATAAGCAAATGGGACTACATCAAGCTAAAAAGCTTTTGTGCAGTGAAGGAAATTATCAACAAAATGAAAAGGCAATCTACTTAGTGTGAGAAGATATTTGCAAATCATATATCCAATATGGGGTTAATGTCCAAAATATATAAAGAACTTACACAATATAAAAACATTTTTTAAAGAGGCACAAACTTGAAAAGACATTTTTCCAAAAACATACAGATGGCCAACAGGCACATGAAAACAGGGAAAGACAAATGAAAACTACAATGAAGTATCACCTCATACATGTCAGGTTGGCTGTTATCAAAAACACAAGAAATAACAAGTGTCCTTAAGGATATGGAGAAAAGGGAACCCTCATACACTGTTGGTGGGAATGCAAAATGGTACAGGCAGTATGGAAAACTGTATGGGGATTCTTAAAAAATTAAACATAGACGTATCATATGATCCAGCAATTCTGCTTTTAGGTAGTTACGTGAAGAAAACAAAAACTTCAATTCGAAGAGATACATGCACCCCTATGTTCACCGCAGCATTACTTACAATAGCCAAGATGTGGAAGCAGCCTTCGTGTCTATCAGTAGATAAATGGATAAAGATGTGGTGTATGTGTATACACACACACATATATATACAATACACACATATACACAATGGAATATCGTTCAACCATACAAAAAGAATGAAATCTTGCCATTTACAACAACATGGATGGACCTAGAGGGTATTTACTGTGCTAAGTTAAACAAGACAGAGAAAGAGCAATACCATATGATTTCATCTACATGTGGAATCTAAAAAACAAAATGAATACACAAAACAAACAGAATCACTGACACAGATAACAAACTAAGTAACTATCAGTTATTAGTTGGGAGGGTTTGGGGGGAGCCGGTGAAATACATGAAGGGGATTAAATGACAAAAACTTCCAGTTATAAATAAGTCATGGAGATGTAATGAACAGCATAGAGTTTATAGTCAATAATACTGAAGAAAAAAAAAAAAAAACAGGAAGCTTACATACCAAAATGTTAAAAAAAGAAAAAGTTTCATAAGTACAGTGCCTACTGTGTGAAGTACTATAATATCCTTTGCCACATAAATCATCACATTTTAATGCGAGAATGCACACTCTCATCCACCTTATTTTTTAAAAAAAAGGAAAGCAAACAATCACTCACAAATTGCTTAGTGAACTAGATTAGGTCTTCAAAATTTTTTGCACCTATACTTCTAAAGATTTGAAAATTCCGTGAATATTTTTAAGTTGCAAAAGATATAATTTCTGGAGTACTAAAAAATTATATTTTCCTAGAACTGTTATGTCACTCTTTTAAAAGTGAACACAATAGGATGCAAATGCTGTAGTGATTTGATACTGAACATCTCCTTTTTAAAAAATATGAAAATGCTGCAGTAAGAAAGGTGGAAAATTTTACATTTTTGGAACTCCTTTTCATTCCACTGTGCACAGAATTTTATTCTAATGTAATTAAGTTTATACTTGGAAAACTTTTAGTGATCATTCTATCATATTTCTCCACGACAAAAATGTATAGAAATTCAAATTTAAAACTGTAAATTAAAACAATTCCTATGACCATAAATCCCTTAAGTGTTGAAAACTGTTATGTATTATTACAATTACTACAAACATGAAGTTAATTAAAACATAAAAATTTGCAAATTTTGATAGAAGCAGAAGAATGGATTATTTTGGAAATACTTCTCTCTTAGTGAGAGGAATGGTACCCCCTCATCTGTTTATGTATTTACTTACGCTAAGTATTACAACCAGGAAGTCAGAGTTCAGTGTAAATTCAATCGGGTTTTTGGGGGGTATAAATATTGAGACATACTGTTCGCATAACTAAGTAGATACGAAAGGAGTTCCATTACAGCCAGGTTTCTCAACGTTTTCAATTCCTGAGTTAACTACAAAAATCACACATGCACACTAAGATCTAGTATCAAAAAGCAATTTTTAGTCATCAACTAACTGACTTGATAAAACCTAAGCCAAATTTTCATTAGAAGATTCCCTAGTCATTTACCTTCTCAGGACTGAGACAGATGTACCATAGTATGATTCTGGACGGTGAGAATAGACCAACCCACTTCAACTAGTGCTTCAATCCTTTGTATAATAAATAACCTCACAAAATAGGGTTCCCAAAGGATGAGAATAAACCCTTAGGCGGTGGAGGAAATATATGTGTCTTCTTGACTGAACTGCCGTGAGGACGGAAATGTTCTACATCTGCACTGTCCAATGGGACACTAGCCACATGTGACTATTTCAACTTTAAAATTCGTAATGTTCAGTATTCAGATGAGGCTAGTAGCAACTCTAACGGACAGGACAAACCCTTCTCAGTGTGGTCAGCAGCTTTGGCCGACAGCTTGTTAGAAAGACATAACCTCAGGCCCTGCCTTAGATCTACTGAATCAGATTACACAGTTTAACAAAATTCCCAGGTGATTCAAATATACTCAGAGATTGAGAAGCACTGTGCTAGAAACCTCTAATTTGTACAGTTTTTCCTTATATTGACCAAAAAAGTGCTTCCACGAAACGCCATCCTTTGGCCTTCATTCTCCCTCCTGGCCACAAAGTGCAAAATCAAATCCTCCTTTCTAAGCAACAGTCCTTCCAAATATTTAAGCCCTTCCAAAAATTCTTCCCCCACCCATCTTTTCCTCTATCCCCACATCCAGTTTTCTCAGGGCTACATATGGACAGTGCCCCAAATTGGGCTTCCTGACTCTCTTGCAAAGCACGTGTCAAAGCAAGCGTGTCAAGGAGCAGGCTGCATTCTACATCCTGATAAAATAAAGGAAACAATTTTTCCTGTTTGTGGGCCCTGCTTCTGGGCTCCCAGGGAAGCAAATCCTCACCGCATGGGCTCTATTTCTGCCCAAAGCAGAACCTTGTACATCTGCTTCATGAGGGGGGGAAAAAAGCTTACAAACCTCCCTGGTTCCTAGGTTCCTATAAGATTAAAGTCATACAACCTTCTACATACTAAAAACCTAAGATTAAATCTGTAACTTTCTGAAATGCCTTTGGCCATGGTAATTCCTAACTCTTTATGTAAAAAAGAAAAAATGTATAACCCTGCACCAAATGTTCCTTCCCTGGAGCTCTCTCTTTGTGAAGACTGTATACAGAGCGGCTAACTTGGGTCCGAATAAAACTCTTTTCCTTTAAAATTTAAGAAAGGTTTGCTCATTTTGCATCAACATTCCGCAAAAGCCTAACAGTGCCTGGTCTCTGGGCTTCTCAAATCGACTCCCCAAGCCGACAGTAAGTAGTGTCGGCTGCCTGTTCGGCTTTCTTGCTCTCATCCACAGTCCAACTCCTTCACCCTCTCCACCTCCAGGTCCCCATTCCGACCACCCAGCCCGGTTCTTCCCCTTTCCCCGGCTGGCACCTGACTGAGAAGACGTGGTCGAGACACGATGCCGCGCAGATCGATGTAAACGGGGGAAGAGAGCCCGCTCTTCAGTACGAAGTTCCCAAATTTAAAAGCCTGCACGTCGTACAAACCCGTTACCAACGACTCCAAATCCGCTTCTTGGGCTGCCATGGCCACGCGCTCCCGGTCCTATTCTAAACTCCAAAGCGCGCCAGGCCTGCGGCGCCCCGATACCGTCACCCGAGAAAGCCCCGCCTCTTCCTCCCTGACTTCCGGCGGTCACGGCGCATCTCTGCCAGTCTAAAAGTAGCGCGGGCTGTCTTGTGGTGGAACCGAGGTGGATGCAGTGGCTTCTGCTTCTGCTGGCTGCCTCTGGATCGGGTCGCTGGAGTTCAAAGTTCCGAATACCTAGATTGACTCCCGAGTCATAAAGCCAAGGCTCTCTAGAGAGTTTGTGTAAATCCTGCCCACTTTGTAGCGCAATGGCCCCTTAATTAATCTACTTCCTGGCTGAGCCTGTCGTTAATCGCCAATGTTAGCCATGATTCCCGCCTCCCTCCCTCCGCGTACCTATCCCTGCCTCGACCCTGGTTTCTCCAAATAGACTGAAAGCTCTCGAAGACAGGGATACGTCTTAATTCTTGTTAACTTCATGGCATCTGGCACATGACAATGTCATAGCAATTCGTACATGGGACCATAAAGCTCTTAGGTAATTGTTTATTACCTCTTCTGTCGGAACTGTGTCCTGGAGGAGGACTTGTGTTAATTCCTGTTAGAATAGCTCAGCTGCTTGGCGCGTTGTAAGTGTACAGCAGATGTGGAAGGGAGGGAGGAGAAGAGAGGAGGATAAATTGCTCCGTATCAAGGTTATCCAGGAGGATAATCTTGCCAATCTGAAAATGCAAGCGTATTTGGTCCTTACAACTAAATCTCTGAATGTGGGGGAATTCCCATTATGTGTAGAAGGCAGTACTTTAAGGGAAATAACCCTTAAAACCATAGGGCTCATGATGGTTACTCATTAAAGTGATTCTGATTTCATTTCTATATTTCAATATTTCTAATGTCTGTATGTTCTCTGAAGAGATTGTGCTGACCATCCAGTATGAAGAACCCATGCTTTTGAGAGTTGTTTCTCATTTCAAATAAATACAGTAAAATTTTGATGAAAAGCCAAATGTTTATAACAGTTTTGTTCTTGTTGGCAAAGTAAGCTAATCAAAACACTTGATCTGTAATACTCTAGCTAGCCTCACTTAACCTTGGGTGGCTCACCCAGACCTGTTCATGTCTGTATCAGCTAATCCAGATTCTGAGAGCAGACCATGATTCAGCAGCACAAATTTCTGAGATCCAGCTCAGAAGGCCTGACAATTTTCTAAGAAAGTTGGCATTTGGAACACAAGGCTGAAGTTAACAACACACACCTGAGATTTACTTGACTTTTTTTCTTTTTTCCTTTTTTTCTGGGGGGGGGTGGGGAGGTAGGGAAATGCCTTAGGATACTTCTCCAGGCTGCAAAATTGTTGCTTTCTTTCCAAAATGCTGGGCAAAAAGTGTTGTAATAATAATGTGATATTTTCATCTTGTCAAAGGCTTTCATATATTTGGGAAAGAGAAAAAAAATTACTCTTTCCTTTGAACAATGGTTTTAATTAGAAAGAAAAGAAAAAGACCACCAGAAATAATATCTTTAGTATAGTGTATTTATAGGAATGCATAACTTGTGAGATGTACATTTTGAAGTTTCATCCATGACTTATAACATTTACTGTAGTAATAACAAGACAGAAGGTCATCACTTTACAACATTACACGTGAGTGATTTTGACTTACAAATAAAATATTTACAACCTACCTTTACAAAACGACATTGTGTGCATACAAAATGAACTGCAGAAAATTTTAAAAATAATAAGACAACCAAAAACCCAGAAGATACACTTAAGGCAGACCAGCAAGACACTGAAATAATTAAGGCTGTGGAAGTCTTCTGCACCTTGAAAATATAGAGCTATTTATCAATACTGTGGAGTGGTTTTAAATCAATTGTTACAAGCCTGATGGAAGTATGTACTTATATGTATATGTGTAATGGTCCCTATGGGGAAACCTATCCACTTATGGATAAGGCCCTTGATCTCAAGGGCCAGAGAAGCCACCCCAAACTCTCAAAAGACTTGGTGGGGATGGGTCACTCAAAACCAAGAGGTACCTATGCAGTTTGCAAACCAACTATTAATAATTCAAATATAAAGATACTCCTGACCCCAGGTAAACAGATAACCTAAATGATGGCCCCATTATGTTTCAGGCTTTGTTCACTTGGCTCTGTGGACTTTAAAGGACAGCAAGTAATTCCCAAATGAGTAGACCCTAACTCCACCCATCAGCCCTAATGGTTTTGAATGGCTCTAAGTGGTTTTCCAGTAGAAAAACTGACCGACCTGGGCTGTCTTCAACTGGATAGATTTCTGCATATGAGCAATAACATATACATACATATTATACACTATATACATGTACAGATGTACATATATCCTTATATTCCAACAGTTTGCACTTTGCTCACTACTGTTTTCTGACTAGGATCTCATTCTGACGGGTATGTTTAGTGTTTTTCACAGTCTTCACATTGGTCCTAACTACTGGTTTTACTCACCTTCCCCATAGAGCAGGCTGGAGTTTGGCAGAAACAGAAGTAAAAGCACCAGGGTCAAAAAAATCAGACACAGAGATGACAGATATGGCTTAAGTTAGTAAGAGGAGATATATGTTTTGTTAACTTCATAACCACAGTCTCTGAGAGCATGGTAACAGTCCCCATAATACTCCACGATGTGGATTCATCTCTTGATAGAAGTCAGGCATTGATGGAACTCTTAATGCTAGCTATCCCTGGGCTAGCAAATTAGCTTGTTAAATTTTATTTGCACTGTTTTCCCACTACCCATCTTTTTCTCAGCTATCCTCACCCTCTGAAATAACAGGCATCTGAATAAACAATTAATCTCAATCATTTGAATAAAACTAAATCTGACCACATTTTAGAATCTCCCAACAAACAGGCTGACAAAACACAATAGCCTATGAGTATTTCAGGCTTTCACGAGTATTAATTTCAAGATTCCCAAAAATGACCCTTAAAGATGAAAATTTGTCTTAAGAGTAATTGATTTCTCCTCTCCTCTAACTTCTACACATATGAAAAATGCAGAAATGCCTTTCATAGAAGATACAGCCTATGATATTTCTGTGTTCTATTTCTATATAGATTTCTCACATGAATAATATTTCCTATCAAAATGTCTAGGGCTATGCACAAATTTCAGCTCTTTCCAATCCTCTAGAATTAATGAAACAACTGAGAGCCTTATAGTTTTTAGAAAATAAATATTAACACGGTAGCTTCCCTTTTCTTAGTGGAGTATGTTTGAACTTTATCTTTTCTAAACCTGCCCCAGGTTTAATTGTTAATTTCCAAATGACCCCTAGACTTTAAATAGTTAAGAACAATCATAATGCGAATAAATCCACTGGAAGCCCACAGACAGTGTTAGCCTAACCCAGACTCCACAGACATGCTACACAGGAGAAAAAGGAATAAAGCCCACGTTCCTCAAAACCAAACAGGGGAGTGGTGAGTTTGCACTTTTGCCCTACTGCAGAGACCCCTTATGTTTGCAATATTTCCTCCTCTATCAAATTTGTGAGACCAAGTTTTAGTTAATACACAGAAATGACCACCACCTAGTTTATAACGTATTTGCTCCCTCATGTTCTCACAAATCTAAATTTCCATGCTCTTTCACATAGGCAAGCAAACAGGAATGACTAACTCCTGGGCACTAAATCATGGAGACTATAAGAAAGCAAATATGCTACTCCAGAAACCCTTAAGTATCTTAAAAAAGAGAGAGAGAGAGAGAGAGAGAAATCCAAGGTTTCCCCTCTAAAATCCAACAGTTCTATTCATTTCTACACCTGTACATGTAATTTGCTTCTTACGGTGGATGCCAGTGAGATTCTGAAGAAATGAGTTGTGATATCAGACAATATTTTATTCTTACTTCTGTCCTCCCAATGAGGAAAGTGGCTGTTTGGGTTCTTCTCTGTCAATGTTTCCCAAGCATATAGCTTGAGAAGAGAGAGCAGCAGCTGCTTTGGAGGGCACCCTAATCTGTGTCTGCCATCAGAAATACTGGAGAAAACAGTTTATTCACATAAGACCATCAGGTCTCCTAACCTTTTTCTGTAGACATGCTTTTTAAATGATTGAAATTACAGGCTAAGACCAAATAACATTTAGACAAAGAGCACCTGGTACTTCCAATTAAAATCAAATTACAGAATTTAATCTTACGAGTTTGCAAATGGTATCCTAAAACATGGATATTGAAAACCTGGAATGTTCAAAGTTACTATCAATAAAATTCTTAGCACTGGCAGTGTGTAGCACTTTAAAAAAATCAAAGTGTTTTTTTAGGCATCCCAACTATGCTATTTTCCCAACATTCCTATGAGATTAAAGTCCCTCCTCTCCACCCCCCCCCATCCCATTTCAACAATGGGGACATTTGGGACAGAAAAAAACAAAGACTTTCTGTAAGAAAGGACGAATCAGGAATAGCTGAGGTTGAAACTCAAGCATTCCTGGCCTCACCCTATATTCAGATGTTTTCATTTAAAAGATATTTTAACATAAAGAAAAAAAATGCTGCAGTATCAGTCTAAATACAATGAACTTCTTTATCTCCCCACCTCCCCTCTGAAAGGCACTACTATTTATAAAGGCTTTGTGAACAACAAAGCGGTGAAGCCAGCTTTTCCTCTGCTTCCTCTACTCACCCACGAGTGTTTATGGCTGTGAGAGTCCTGAAGGACACCTCCACATTACAATTTTTCTCTTAAAAATTTTCCCACATTCAGCTGTAAGTGGATATAAATCTATTTAATCTGAAACAAATGTAGAAGATGCAGTAAATCATGGTATCTTTAAAAAATTATTACGGGTTGTCCCTGATCTTTTCTTCTTTCTGCATCCCACCCTTACAAAACAAACCTCAAAACTCTATGCAATGAAAAACAACAAGCAAGAAACTTAGGACTTTCACCAACATTAATTTTTCCCATTTCAACTAGAAGCTCACTTTCACTAATTCCCAGTTAAGTTTTGATTTTAAGAACTGCGGTCGAAGTGGACCATTTTCTCTTCTTCCCCTCTCTACCAGAAAGTCATATCTGCTAAAACAGGTACAAGAAAGTGGTTACTAATCCTTTGTCCCTCACCATGGTTGCCCACAGCGCAACCTCAAGTACGTTTCCCAGCCCCACCTTCTGGGCTTCCTTGTTAAAGCCTTCCTTGTTATTTCCAACGCCCTGTGGAGAAATCTTGAACCAGGACTGCTCTCTTACTTGGGATAGCAGGGGAGTGAGCAGGGGCTTTGCAGACAGGGAACCTCTCTGTTAGTTTTCTTCCGTTATCAAACTATATAAAATACACACCCTTTCTCTTGGGGCCTCTATTAAATGAATTCTACTCTAATGATTGTACTTTGGCTCCAGTTAACAGAATCATCCTACTTTTCATTTCTATGTCCTGCTTGTCCTGTCTCCTCACTTCCCCAGCATGTGTACTTGCGGGGAGGGGAAATTTCACGCAACCCCACACCTGGGCTGTCCCAACTCTGATGTAAAAGCTGATATAAAACCTTTGGCTATAACGTTCTGTCAGCTGCCTTCCCACAACATGATTTCATGAATGCTCTCCTGTGCCCTCTGTGCACCACTGTCCGAGGCCCAAATCTTCTCCAGCAGAAACTCAACCCATCTCTTACATGGTCATACAAACTCAAAAGGACTCGGCAGAGAGTTCTTTAGTTGCTGTGCACAGTGGATGAAACAGACCTTGCCAAGCCACATTTTATGGGTATTTGGAATCCTCAGCACCTGCCCTCCATCCCGTGAAGCCCTAGGGACCAGGCTTTCTTCTTTTAGGCTAGATCTCACAATGAAGACATGTTTACTAAAAGGTTTTTTAGTAAATATGTTTTAAATTTTAAAATATTATATCAGATACTATTTGTATATACATGTAGGTTTAAACGAAGACTAGAGAGGGTTGGTCAAGGGCAGGGTCTGAGGGAGGGCACCTCGGTGACCCAGGGCCGTTCGAAACTAGGAACCAAATAACAGTCGGAATCAGTTTCCACGTATTTGGTTAATCCTAAAAATACGAAATGCTATCTAGTCTTATTGCTTGTACATTCTACTAATTGATTAATCTATAATCTTGGATGGGATGAGGTGGAGGGTGGATGAGGAAGTTGGCTCTGAGACCAATGGAAAAGACAGATGAGTATTTTTAATTCTATATTTCCGCTGTGGGAATAAGTGTTTTAATATATTAAAGTTCAGGCTTCATTTCCACCATTCTTTTTCATTTAGACAGATTTGTAATTCTATTTATCCTTCTTAAACTCTCTGCTTGCACTTTTGTGCAGCTCGATTTTAATTTTCTCAATCCTATCATAGGAGAGAAGCAATGCCATTAAACCTGATTGGAGGATAAACACTTGAGTTATATTTTTAAAATATTATTTGCATAATAGCAACTTTTAAAACACATCCTAGAAAACAAAGGGTGGGTCATGTACCAACACAGAAAACCCAAAATTGTTCCTCAAAAACAAAGAAAGAAAACAACCATGAAATGCCCAGGTTGAAGTTTTTTTTTTTTTTTTTTTTTCCCCCACTAGCAGGGGAAAGGGCAGTTCAGAATCACTGTGTGTGGAGAATACATGCCAGAAAGCAGCATTGGCCTCAAAGTGCAATGAGTCCTTTTGGTCCAGGGAAATAGCGGCTGAGTGGTGACAGGTATTGCAATCACAGTTGAAACTCAATGCTCTGTTAGAGTGATATATCAGATTTTATTCCATGGCTTCAAAAAGGACTTGGGACCAGGCCTTTAAAAGGCCTATATGGCTGCCTCCTTTTGGTAAGCACCCCTTAGCTTCCAGAAGGGGTTAGAAATAAAGCAAGCCAACTTTCTGAGGACTGCCTTCTACAGCTGTAGAAGAAGTCAGAAAGTGTCGTTACGTTGTTCTTAGGAACCGTAGGAAAGGTTTCTACTTGCCCTTCTGTATGAACCTGTTATATTCATTACCTAGTTCAGACCGAGTGTAGACATAAAAATAACCCCAAAACTCTTACTGTATTTGGACTTCTTTTCTGGCAGGCTTGCCTGCCAGATGAACTCTGAGCTGCCAGTGAATTTGGGGGTAGCATTTCATATACAGAACCTATGTTAATCAAATACTTGTGACTGAGAGAAAAATCTTCTCATTCACGGACTGCAAAAGGGTAACATTGCTTTCTCTTAATGCACGGGTTCTGGTAAAAGATTTCTATACAAGATTTATAAAATGCTCTAAAAAACTTGTCATCTAATTGTGCTTAGTCAAAACAACGTAATGCTTCGGTAAATAAATTACTGTCTTAACTGGAGCACTCAAAGTTACTTATGATTGATTTCATATATACCTCTATATTATAAAACTCTGAAACCTGAATGGGATATATTTTACTGTATGTGTATATGTATCCTATTAAGAAACTATATCTAAGTAATCTAAACCAGAATAGTTGGCATACATGATGTCTCTGTTAAATAGAACTTTTTGCTTAAAATTTCAGCAGAGTTAGAAACCTTTTATACTCACTACAGTGAGCTTTGGGTTTGCCCGGTTAACCACTCATTTTGGAACACTCTATTAAAATTGTCTAACAGCTAATATTCTTGTCCTCCTTGGCCCTCTCTTTAATGCTTTGGGTGACTCTTTGCATCTTTACCTCTTCCAAACGACCTTCTGAAATGTCCCTGGATTTAGGGTAATTTTACGGCTGCCCAGACCCTGAATAACCACTGACGAGGTTTAAGAGGTACATCGCTCGATCCAGAGAACTGCATGGAGTGAACTAACAGAATTATTTACAGACATTCAGTCTTGCTTTGGTTCACACTGCACTTCCATGTGAAACCCCAAGGGCCAGGAGATGGCTATGTCCCTTGGTTTACTCGGTTGACGATGTAGCTCTTGACGTTGGGGATAGGCCGCACGTCGTTCTGATGCTTGCGGCGTTCTATGAAGCACGCCAGGCGGGAGGTGTCCAGGGGGATCTTGGAGTAGCTGCCATTGTGGGGCTGCAGCCAGGGATGCTGCAGGCAGGTGGCTGCCGTGGGCCTCCTCCGAAAGTCTTCCTGTAGGATCACATTGATGAAGTCTCTGGCGGCATTGCTCACACCACAGAAGTATTCGTGCGGGAAGCTGAAGTCCACCCTGCACACATTGATACATGTCTCCTCTTTACTCTCATCCAAGAAGGGGGACACCCCACTCAGCATGACATATGTCAGCACCCCGATGCTCCAGATATCTGTGCCCAGGGAGACGGGGATGCCTTGGATCACTTCTGGGGCAGCAAACTCGGGGTTCCCCAGCAGGTGGTGGATGTGGAAGTGGCCCGAGATCTGGACGGCATCCTCCAGGTCGATGAGCTTCACTCGAGGTACTGGAATGCGAAGGTCGATGAGCAGGTTTTCCGGCTGAGGAGACCCAGGCGTGAGGGAGAAGAGAAGGCAAGTTCAGCTCTCTGACTTGTCTTTACTACCAGTACGACTCTGGTGGTTCAAACACGGTTCTGCTATTCTTTGAAAAAGCCTATAGAGCATGAGAAATTGCCCATGCAAAGCGCACAGGGGGCTCCAAACTAGACTAAATTCGGAGTTTGGGTGGCAGTTCAGAGAAGCTGTTTGACATTGAAAATCATGTCTTCTCAACCACCCCTTACTTCTGCACTGATTCAGAAAAAAAGAATGAATTATTCATTTTGGAAAACAGAGCCTTCTTTGGGAGCACCGTCAAAAAACTGAAATTTACTGGCTTCCTTCTAAAATGTTAGACGAAGTGGTAAAAGCTTCCCTACCTTCTCTCACCCCGGATGTCACTGTGACCCTGGTGAGTGCTCATAATTCACGAGAAACACACTCAAATTGTGTGACAACCCAGTTTCTGTTTACTATTCCTAAGGATTCTAATCTAAGGAAATGAAATGAATTAGAATGTACATCTCTCAAGGGTAATGATGAACAGGCCATCTCCCTGCAAGGGTAGCTATTTCTTATTACCTTGATGTCCAAATGGGCCACCCTGCAGTTGTGAAGATACTGCAGAGCTTCTATGATGTCTCGGATATAGAAAGCTACTTTCTCTTCCATCAGCTCATCGTGATGCATAAGGTAGTCTAAGAGCCGGCCATCATCCATCCTGGAAGCAGGGAGGAAGGAAAAGGCAGATACGTTTGGAAAGAAATGGAAAAGTAACACAATACAAATCCGCAAGAGCTCTAAAATCTCTCCTATCCCCCTTAGAAATGAAGATCTATTTGCCACACGTGCATATTTTAGTTAGAGCCCAAAGTTACTCTAAGGCTCAGAACTAAAATTAATTAATTAAAAAAATTATAGATGTGATGTGCCCCACGGAAGAAATCTGTGTAACCTTAAGACACATTTTATGTTGCTAAAAATCGCTCACGAGGAAAAAGGTCTGACACTCTTAAGAGATTAGATTGCAAAAGAAAGTCTTGAGAAAGAAAGAGAGAGTTGCTTTCCCTCAATATTCCAATTAACTGGAACCTGGTGGCTGCAGGCCGCTCCGAATATGTTTTGCAAATTGCTTTTATTTGTCCATGTTTCATTGGGGAAAATGGAAAGTGAACAAAGTTTGTCCTTGGCATTCTTGACCCCTTTTTGGATCCTTTGCCTTTGGAGCAAGTTTCCAATCTTAAAAACTGTTGACTAAGGACATGGTGGGGGGCGCCAGTCTGATCCAGATTTGAATCCTGATTCTGCCACCTACAGGCTGGGGGCTTGGGACCAGACATTTAAACTCCGTGTTTGAGTTTCTTCATCTTTCAAGTGGGAATGACAACAACAGCAATAACACCTACTTCATTATGAGCGTTGTGCAAGAATCAAGTGAGGCAATGTGGCATTTAAACATAATTAGTAGAAATAGTAAATGCTCAATAAATAGTAAGCATCTTCAGGTACCCTGTGACCTCTTTAGCAAGGAGTGACCAGATGTCACACTGACATTCTAATGTGCACTGGGCTGTCAAAGGCACATCCCCAGGAAATACTCAGGCAGAGGAGCTTGAACCAGAGGCAGAAACAACCTTTGAGCACAGCTGAGCCTCACCCCCAGCCATGCTTCCATTCTCCTCTCTAGCTTATTCCTTCCCACTGGTCTCTCCTGCTCTCCTGGATGGGGGTAAAGCCTAGGGCCTTGCCAGGGGTGGGGTGGGAGTGATTAGCGTGGAGTGGAGTGGAGTGGAGTGGGACTGGGTTTGTTAGATGCACCCCACCCCTGGACTTCTTGCAGCACTGCTCTGAGACCTGAAAGCCTCAGCATTAAGTTCACTCTCAGAACTTTTGGGTCATGCAGACACCCAGGCTCCACCCTAGACTAGGGGATCAGAACCCCAGTTGCCCAGCAGAGAAAAGCTCTACTAGGGATTTGGATAGTCACAAGGGGGGACCTCTGGTCAGAGCGTTACCAAGCTTTAGCACAGGGTTTAGCTCAGACACTGCCTCTCCACTCATCTCCTAAACCTCAAGTCCAACGAACACCCTTCCATGGTCTCACAACAACCCTCCCCAAAATGTGTGTTTCTTTCTCAACATTTGCCACATGAAACTGAAATCATTTACTCAGTGACTGGTCTTCCTCATCAGACTTTGAGCTCCTCAAGGGCAAGAACCACACCTTTCCATCTTTGTTCCTTCCACCCTGGCCCAAGTCCACACGGCAGTTGGCACACGGGAGTACTCATAAATATTTGCTAAACAAGCTCAATCCACTATTCATCTCATTTAATCCCTGTAACAAGTCTGAGAAGTGGAAATAAATCTTCACAGATTTCAGACTTATTTCAGACTTCAGATTATTTCAGACTTCACAGATGAAGATGTGAGGACCAGAAATCTAAAGATCTTGCCCCAAATCACAGAGAGGGGATTAGAGCCCAGGCTCTTTATTCCAAGAATGGTTTGCTTCCATTGCACTGTGGCAGCCTGGTAAACAGCACCTTCCCTTGGAATGACAGTTAGTGAATCTGAAGAGGCCAAGTTTCTGAGTCAGTCGTACTACTTTGATATGCGAGTGATAATATCTTTTATTGGAACCTGGGCACAACACATTGTCACCTGCAAATGAAAATAGTTCACTGCCAACATAAGTGAATTAGGAAGCTGTCCCAACAAAACGTTAGGTTCCAGAAGGCTGTTTGTAAGTATCATTTGTTAAGTCCAAAGTGACAATTGACCAGCGACTACACAGCTATATAAAGTATCAAACAAGAATTACAAGTATTAATAGAGTTGGTTTTGTCTTCTCTTGTTTCTTGGCAACCAATCAAAAAGTGTAGCCAAAGAGGTTTGTCTTTTGGCTGTCTTTTTTTCATAAATAAATTTATAAGTTATTGCTTCTAAAGGCCTTCATACACAAACACCTAGACGAACAAGCACATAAGAGCAACACTAAAATGGCACCTGAAAAGCTGTAAGTGAAGACACTTCTCTTCTGAACACAGGCTCATGTGGAGCCATACACAGCACTGGTGTTGGGTGCCAGGTCATCAGCACCCATCTGATAACATTGCTGGGAGGGCTCAATACTTCTGAAAGGACTTTGTTCTCTTTAGCCTCTGTTAGATCTCTGTAAACCACAGAGCATGATCTCCATCCTTAGCTTGGGGTAGCAGTGGGGAGAATGTGCTTTATTTGATGTATTCTGGAGCTAAGTATATGGTTGCCTGAATTCCTAGAAAATCTGGAATGAGTAGACTATTTTCAAGGCAAGTGTCCACGTTATAAGAATTTCTTGGGTGGTAGACCATGCCATGGCAGTAAATTGATGCACAAACCCCTCTTTCATCTCAGCTCTGCCCCCTATTGTCAAGAAGCTTTTCCTAAACTCCTGCCCAGCCCCAGAGTCCATAATAGAAAGCACATCAGAATCAGAGTGGGAGAGATATGGGTTCAAGTCCCAGTTTCTCCATCCCCTAGTTGTAAGGACCTTCCTTATCCTTGATTTTCTCTAATCTATAAATGGGAACCGCATTTTTATAAATGGATGGGAGAATGCATGTTACTTACAACACTTTGTACACTATAAGACGTTGCATAAAATGAAACTGCTGTTTCCAGTGGACAATAAATGACCCAGACCCCAGACAGCTGGGGACCACTAAGAGACACCTGTACTTACAGTTCCAAAATCAGGATGTAGGATGTGGGGGACTCATAAGTGTCATGGAGAGTGATGTACTGGGGGTGCTGCAGGTGCTGAAGTAGGGCAGCCTCGTGGGCGGCCTGCTCTTTTTTCTTCATTTTTTTGCTAACAAATTTCACAGCGACATCCTTGCGGGTAGCTTTGTGAATGCATTTCTTTACAATGGAGAAACGGCCTCTGGAAAGCGAAAGGGAAGAAAGCGTTTTGCCAAGCTTCATTGATCAATTAGGTATTATTTTATTCGAGGGTGTGTAAATTTTTATCTGAAGTGGTTAGACAGTAGCATCTTATTAGGAATCCTACCTTTTCTATATTTTAATATTTTTTAAAGTTTATTTACTTATTTTGAGAGAGAGAGAGAGCACAAGCAGGGGAGGGGCAGAGGGAGAGGGAGTGAGAGAATCCCAAGCAGGCTCCTCACTGTCAGTGTGGAGGCCTATGCGGGGCTCGATCTCACAACACTGGGGTCATGACCTGAGCTGAAATCAAGAGTTGGACGTTCTATCGACTGAGCCACCCAGATGTCCCACAGGTTCAATTTTCCAAGCAGAGTATATTTATATAAAATACAACAATAGTAATGTTAAAGAAGGAGGAACTCTAGTCTGTGATAATTTCAAAAACATTTTTAAAGAGTCATTTTTGAGGTGGATGGCTGGCTCAGTCAGTTAAGCGTCCAACTTTGGCTCAGGTCATGGTCTCACGGTTCACGGGAGTGTGTGTGCTCTCTCTCACTCTCTCACTAATAAATGAATAAAAGCATTAAAAAAATAAAGAGTCAATTTTTAAATTTAATTTTATTTTTATTATCTTGGTGTTATGGAAACTTTCTGATGCACACACAAGTAGAAAGAATAGTATAATAGATCTGTGCACCCAGAAGCCAGCTTCATTAATTGTCAACATTTTGCCAACCTCATTTCATCTATTCCTTTCCCACCTCTTGCCTTTTTTTCTGTAGTATTTTAAGCAAAATCCAGATATCATGTTATTTAATTCAGTAATTCTTGAGTTTGCATCTCTGATTGACAAGAATACTTAAAAATGTATAACCACCAGGGCCCCGGGGGGCTCAGTAGGTTGAGCTTCTGGCTTCAGCTCAGGTCATGATCTCACAATTCCTGGGTTTGAGCCCCACATCGGGCTCACTGTGTCAGCACAGAGACTGCTTCAGATACTCTGTTCTCCTCTCTCTGTCCCTCCTCTGCTTGTGCTCTCTCAAAAATAAATAAACATAAAAAAATGTATAACCACCATGCCATTTTCACATCTAACAAAATTTGCCACATCTAAAATAGAATGGTTTCCAGACTCAGCAGTAGCCCAATAGGATGTAGTAAGAACGGGAAGAAGAGGGAACTTACCAACAACTGGTCAGAGAAAGGGAGAGTCAAAGAGGTGACAAGACAGTGCCATCCTAGGCCTGTCCCTGAGGCACCCTAACCCACGAGTAGATAAGTCAATGGTCCAAAGAGCAGTCCATTCCTCTAGAGGAAGTGTATGTATCCCACACCACCATGAAGATTGTCCAACTGACTCCTTGACCTGACTCTGTGCTCACCAAGTGACTTTCTAACAATAAGTGTTTTTCCACCATAGATTTTCACAAAAGAAATAATGTGCTAATAAATAAAGCACATATTAGGTAAATATTAATTGAATGCCTATTATATAGCAGACATGATTCTTCTTGCATAGTAAGCAAATATTTGGTCAAACTGGCAGCTCTATTCTACATCATAAATTAATAAATTGCCATTCTAAAAAAAAATTGCCATTCTCGTATTTTTTAAAGTAGTCTCTATGCCTAACATGAGGCTTGAAGTCATGATCCCCAGATCAAGAGTTGCATAATATACCAACTGAGCCAGCCAAGTGCGTGCCCCTCCATTCTGGTTTTTAACAGCATTCTTTTGTTTGATTATTAGAGGTCACTCCTTCCAGAGGACTTCAGATGCATGAGAACAATTGAATATTGGGGAGAACTCTCCTGAACTAAGTGGTCATGTTGAGGTACTGCTGTACCTTAAATTTTTAAATTATTTTGAGTGGGGAGGGGCACAGAGAGAGAGGGAGAGAGAGGATCCCAAAGAGTCTGATGGGACGGGGTGGGGGTGGGGGCAATCCCATGAACCATTAGATCATGAACTGAGCTGAGATCAAGAATTGGACACTTAAAAAAAAGTTTATTTATTTATTTTGAGGTGGGGAGGGGCAGACAGGGAGAGGAGAGAGAGAATCCCAAGCAGGCGCAGAGCCCAACAAGGGGCTCGCACAAACCATGAGATCGTGACCTAAGCCGAAATCAAGAATTAGATGCTTAACCGACTGAGCCACCCAGGTGCTGCCCCCGCTAAACCTTAATTTAAAAAAAAAAACAAAAAACATGTGTGTTTATCTGAGTTATGCATCCCCATGATTTAAAAAGTCAATTAGCTTTAACAAGTTTTCTTATTAAAACTAATAGTATCCCATTCTCCTACCCCCACCCGCATTTTCCCTTACACTAGAGGCAGTTTAATATAGCAGTTAGTTATATTTAGCTGATTATTCAGGTAGTCTATGTTTGTGTGGCTACTTCTTAGTGTTTCAGTCTTCATTGTAATCTGCTGATACCTACCATGGGGAGTGAGATATTAGTCTCTCTCCCTCCCTGTCCCCAGCACGTGACCACTTTTCCCATCCCCTGTCCTCTCAACAGAATATTAAAAAAATTTTTTTAATGTTTATTTATTTTTGAGAGAGAGAGACACACACACAGTGTGAGTAGGGGAGGGGCAGAGAGAGAGAGAGAGGGAGACACAGACTCTGAAGCAGGTTCCAGGCTCCCAGCTGTCAGCACTGAGCCTGACATGGGGCTTGAACGTGCTAACCATCAGATCATGACCTGAGCCAAAGCCAGATGCTCAACCAACTGAGCCACCCAGGCGCCCCCAACAGAATGACACCTTAATCAATATTCAGTGTTTCCATTCTTGCGACTAGATCAGGGCTATTAACAGATGAAGCTCCAGTAAACTATGACTATTTTCCTTGTGATAGAATTCAATCATCATTTCTGACAAAGTGTGTCCCTTATGAGCACCACTCAAAGATTAGTCTGGGACTAAGAAGTCACTGCAGTGTGACTGAGCAGTGGTTTTTATCACGGTTCCATTCTCAGAGCCTTGCTCTGCTTCTGTGGATATGTTCTATCCGTGCACAGCTTGAACGTGGCCTGGGATTTGTGTTGTTCCATGCACAGAATTAGGGGATCTCCTTCTTTAGCTATCTCTTCACTGAGATTTCCCACTCATTCTTTGGCTCCCAAGGGCCCATTTTTGTGGATGGGATTCCCTCAGAGTTTTAGCCTCTGGCTTGGAGTAACATAGTGAAAGAAGGGAGGGAGGGAAAAGCATTTTCCTTCTCTCTTCAGCTCAAAGGGACCTCTTTTCCTGTCTTTTGGCCAGAAAGATGGGTTTCTTTTGGAGTTGCTCCCTGTGCATGCTGCCCAGTTCCCTGCTTTGACCCACGCTTGGGCTAAAGCCCGACAAACAAACCAGAGAACTCACTGCTACAATCCTTGACTTTCTTCAAGTTTTAACTTGGTTCCCCATTCTCCATGTTATTGACTTACAGAATCCTGAGGTAGTTGCTATTTTGGATTTTGTCCAGGGCTTCTGGTCGTCATCAGTGGGATAGGCTACTCTGGGCTTACTCTGTCCTGGCCGGCACTGGGGGTTGGCTCATTCTAAAAGTTGGGGACTAAACAGCTGTTTGCAAGCTCTGATCAGGGGTGTGGTGTCTGTCAACTCGACCTTCACAGTAGGGTGATCTGAGTGGACTGTTTGGGAAAGCTCCGAAGACAGTATCTTTAAGACTTTCCTCTTGGGCTGGTCAGATTTCCCAGAGAAAGATCCTCCTCCTCCCTGCCTAGTGGTGAAGCCCCGGTTATCCACTTCTAGAGCCCACTGGCTAAGAGAGCTGGGGTCCTGAGTTATCCAAGCAAGGATTTGGTCTTATAACTGGTCCACTTGCAGTCAGGTTCTGCTGCCCCCAGCTGTGCCGGTGTCCCTGAGAACAAAGACACTTTCTTTTACCTTGTCTAGAGAATGAGCCTCCGGCATCTTCCTGGATGGGGAAGGACAATTTGGAGATCTGGAGCTGCAGCCTCTCACACAGAGTTTCAGCCAACCCTCCAGTTTCAGCATCCTCTTTACACCGATTTGCAGAAGTACTTGTGCTGCCAGTACCCGAGCCTTTGGGGGAATTCTGCTGCAAAAGTTGCACTGCTTCTCACTTGACCCCACGACTGACTCGGATTGAGTGCTAGGTCATTTGTCACTCTGTCACTTGTTTTCTGCCTCTAACCTGTTATTATTTTCTCTTCGTCCAGTGTCTTCATCCTCATGTGCCTGATTCGAAAAAGTCCTTTAGTGCAGATTCGGTGAAGTCTCCGGAGGGAGGAAAAACTGATGGCTCTGTTCAACTTGCCTTCCTTACCTGGAGACCTGGCCCTGCTACCTTGTTGGATCCTGTGCAGGTAACCAGTCAGCATTCCCAGGGATAAATCTCTGACTTCTTTATATTATAGAGGTGCCCATCTAGTTTATTTCCAGCTAACCGTGCTATGCTCAAGTGCTCTTTCCTTCAGATGGACTTTAGCAGAGAAGATATTTCTTTCTGCACCATGGTTTTTATAATATCTTATTACCAGAGAACTAGTTTTTAAATGTTTATTCATTTTTGAGAGACAGAGAGAGAGAGAGAGAGACAGAATGTGAGTGGGGGAGGGCAGAGAGAGAGGGGGACACAGAATCCCAAGCAGGCTCCAGGCTCTGAGCTGTCAGCACAGAGCTCGATGCGGGGCTCGAACTCACGAACCATGAGATCATGACCTGAGCTGAAGCCGAATGCTTAATCGACTGAGACACTCAGGCACCCCACCAGAGAATTATTTTTAACAAGATAGTCATAGAAGCCTAGAATTCTAGGTTTAGGTGTGATGGAGAAAGTTGACTCACTTCTATGGCCCACAAATACCTTTCATGTGTTTCATGTAAGTATCTACATGTTTTATTTCCTTTCTGTTAACATACAGCATTTTTAAAGGATCTCCTGAAACCATGAGGACTATACTTGGAAGATAGGCAAAACTTCAGATTGTTGGAGATGAGATTTTTTTTTCATAAAACACTGATTGCTTTGAACAAATCAGAAACTTGATCTCCCCTTCAGGAAATATGAAAGCATCCATCTCTTCCAGGTAAAACATGCCTTAGCCCGTGGCTATCAACAGTAAATGCATCTCTCGGGAAGGAATTCACTGGTACATCCAGGTGATGCCACCAGTTTCACTTAGAACCAGGTGGGGAGGGGCACTTGGGTGGCTCAGTCTGTTAAGTGTCTGACTTCAGCTCAGGTCATGATCTCACCGTTCATGAGTTTGAGCCCTGCATCAGGTTCTCTACTGTCAGTGCAGAGCCTGCTTCAGATCCTCTGTCTCCCTTTCTCTCTGCCTCTCCCCTGCTTGTGAGCACTCATTCTCTCTCTCTCTCTCTCTCAACAAACAAACAAAAATTAAAAAAAAAAAAGAACCAGGTGGGGCTTCACTACTGGAGTCATGCCTAGCTTCACAAACTTCAATATAATGCGGCAAACTAGATTTCAATTGCTAGAGCTTATTTTCGACAAAAATTTCTACAATGAGAAACCACATATGCTAGTAAAACAAACACAGGCTTAAGAATTGGGTAGCCCAGGGCTGGAATCCTGGCTCTCTACTTCCTAGTTGTAGGAACTTGAAAAAGTTACTTACCTCCCGAAGCCTGAGTTCCTTTCCTGGAAATCTACTCAAACACTACACCTCACGTGTTATAAGGATTAGATTTAATACCTTTTGTATAATACCTGCATAGTATTTGGAACACTGCAGAAACTCAATGAGCACCATCATTATCACCTTGGAAATTTCCATTGGCCCTTCCCTGCCCCTCTGGCCATACAAAGAAGAGAGAAAGCTGAGCTAAAGTTGTTGTTGTTTTTTGTTTGCTTGTTTGTGTGTTTTTTAGAGAAAGAGAGGGAATTTCAAGCAGGCTCCACGCTCAGCACAGAACTTGATGTGGGGCTCAATCCCACCACACTGGCATCATGACCTGAGCCCCTTATCAAGAGTCAGACGCTCAACCGACTGAGCCACCCAGGCGCCCAGAGATAAAGTTGGTTTTTGACGAAAAGTGCTGTAATGAAAGGCAGTGAATTACATTTAAATCCTGTCTAAGAAATGGGAATAATAAGCATTTTGGCTCTCTCCACAACCTCTGTCGCAACCACCTCACTTAGGAAATTTTATGCTTCATTGAGAGACGTCAATCAGAGATGGAGAAGATGCTAATGGCCCATTGTTTGTGGGTGCTCTTTTATTTACACATTCAGGGAGTGGGAGACTTGCCAGTGCTACCTATCCTCTCACCTAGACCACTTGCAAACTGATGCACATCTAGAGACGAGCCCCCTTTTCGTTTCGGCCCATCAACTATTTTGTGGGCCAGGTGATAGAGTTTTTTCATTATTTTGTTAAAAGTTATATTTTTATCTTTTTTACTTTTGGGGGCATACTTTTCTAACCAAAAGAAAGAGACAGAAACAGAGAGAGAGAGAGAGACGGAGACAGAGAGAAAGAGACAGAGACAGAGGTGTGTGTGTGTGTGTGTGTGCGCGCGCGCGTGTGTGCATGTAGGGGGCACTGGATTGAAAACATCCATGAAACAATGCACTTGTGCTTGAAACATGGACAAGAATGGAAACCTGTACCAAAAATTAGTGATTATACCTTCTTCCCAGGAACACATGGAACTTTTAACAAAAACTGACCATGTACTGCTTATAAATGAAGTCCCAACAAAAATCAGCATCGGTGTCATATAAATCAAGTTCTTCAACCACAGTGTAATTAAGTTAGAAATCAGTGACAAGTAGATAGTTTGTAAAACTCTCATACAGTTGAAAAATTGACTTTTTAAAGGATATTTATTTATTTATTTATTTTTGAGAGAGAGAGAGAGAGAGAGAGAGAGAGAGAGCGCATGAGCAGGAGAGGAGCAGAGAGAGAGGGAGACACAGAATCTGAAGCAGGCCCCAGGCTCTGAGCTGTCAGCACAGGGCATGATGTGGGGCTCGAACTCATGGACCTCGAGATCATGACCTAAGCTGAAGTCGGAAGCTTAACCGATGGAGCCCCTACAGTTGAAAAACTTAAAATATTTCTATTATGATTAGGTCAAAGAAAATAATCATGGTTGAACTGAATGATAATGAAACTGCTACATACCAGAACTCAGGGGAGGTAGTTAAAATTGCACCTTAAAGAAAAGGCTGAGCTTTAAATTCTTATATTAGAACAGAAGAAAGGCTGATAGTTGATGAGCGAGGCCTCCAACGTAAAAAGTTAAAAAAAGGGCAATAAAAGTACACATAAATATTCTAGCGTTTTCTTACTATAGAGAGAGTACACGGAGGAAAAGAAACAAACGGTAAAAGCAAGTCATTATTCGGATGTGATGTTGTTAAGTGCTCATGAAGGAATAGAAAATGGGGTCGTTACCTTCCAATTTCATTCAGCTCAGTATAAGCTGAATCAAAATTATCCTTCCAAGAAATGGTGGCACCATCAGCAGCAGCATCTTTGGAAGAGAGAGAATCCATTTATGACACTGAGGAAGTCATGTAAGAATAAAGAAAAGGTTGACAGAAAAGCTCCCGCCTTGCCCCAAAGCAATTCTCATGGCCAAATACGGAGTCTAGCTCAGTGGGAAAAGGCCAGGATTCTCTGAAATGTTATTTTTAAAAATATCATCCCAGGGGAAACTGACATGACAGAGGCAGACTCCCCCTCCCTGTGCCATCTACATAAACAAAAGAAAACTTGGGACAATCAGAGACACAAACTCTGGATATTTTAAAAATAGAAATTTGGTAGAAAAAATTAAAAGAGACAGAGAGAGAAACACATGGAAGGCCTAGAAAAGCCAGTGAGAATCAGGGCTGAGGGTGAAGGCAGCAGCGGAGAAGGGAAGAGTTACAAGGCCCAGAGGAGGAAAGGAGAGGAATGTGCTGGAAATACCCTAACCACTGCTCTCTCTCACCCTGCTGTCCTCAGACATTAACGAGCCTATCTGGTATACTGAATGCTGAATGATTTAGCTTAACCCAAAATACGTGCCTGAGCAGAATGTGGCAGTATTACCTTAAGAGGTGTTCATTCTCTGGCAATAATTTAAACGCACACATGCACACATGCACATACACGCATGCACGCATGCACACCAGTATGTATTTGTGTTGTCCCTGGGGAACAAGGCTCACAAGAAGTGAAACGTGACAGAATTTAGTTAGTAGCTCCAGAGGAGAGGACCACCCCCGCAGTGTGGGTCTTCTGACCACAGCTGGGCTGAGGTTCAGGTGCCTTACCTACATTGAATTCTGACACAATAGAGACCCAGGGCCCAGGTTTCCCAGTGAGTCATGGGTCTTAGGGAGCAGGGTGACTGGGAGGGAGCTTAGCCCCTGAGGATGCACTGGGGAACACTTCCAGACTCAGCTGGGGGCTGGGCTATAGCCAAGGGCCCTAGAGGGTTTCTGAAGCCCCCTGGGTACTCTGGGATTCTCTGACCCTGGAGAGACACGGGTTTCTTGCCTTCTCAGTGTGGTGGCCTCCTCCTCCACCCCAACACACTCCCCACCCCTTTGCACCACGGAATACCTCACCACTTGGAGATTTCTTTGGGCTAGCAAGTGTCCTCTTTCAAATGTTCTTGGGACCAAAGCGGCTTGGTGAGACAGTGAATGGGGGGCCAAAACGAGAACCACATTTGTGAAATACTCATGTGTAGCTATGGATACATCTTCATCATCCAACACATCCACATAAAAATGTGTCCATTTTGAAGTAAGACATTGTGGGAAGGCTAGGGGTGGGGAAACTATCGAATAGTCATTCTGATTCCAATCCTTCAACCAGGTTGCTTTCCTCTCCCCAGTTTAAATTGGTGAGTGGGGCTGTGTCTGATGCTGGGAGGCACACTTAGGCCTGACAGGGGTTCCCAGGGAGAGGAGGGCTGGTGTTCCCATCCAGGAAAAGGGGCAGACAGCATCCATAAGACTCATGACTCCTTCTCACCCCTCTCTGTTCCTGGAGACACATGCGGGTGTCCAGGGACCCTGTCAGGCCCAGGGCAGACACTGGTGGCAGACCACACTTTTGCTCCAAAATGGTTGAAATCACACTTTTCATCAGGTCTCTGAAATGTTACTTGACTGAAGACACTGGACAATCCAGGTTACCTCCCGCAGGGTGGCCGGCACCAGTGAGTGTGTGACAGCTGGCCAGGTGCCTTGCCTCCACCAGGGCTGCTGGGCATGGCTGGGACTCACCGTACTCTGGGAGTCGCACAAACTCTGAGGGCTCGCTGGGAAGGCTGATCCCCCAGGGGTTACTGGCGCTGACTCTGAACTGATAAGGACTCCCAGGGCTGAGGTCTTCGATGACGAGGTAAGTGTCCAAGGTCGAAGCTACAGACTGCTGCCAGGCCTGGGAACCTAGCACACAATTTCCAAGGAGAGGGAAAGAAGAAAACGCCAGAGGGACATTGTTTCAAAGACCTTCAGCAAACAAAGAAAGGAAAGCTGACACATTCTGTTCCATTCAAGGGGTTACAACGTGGGCTCTGAAAGCCTGTGGGCCAAAGGTGGCAGGTTTGGGCTCAGTTTCCTAAATGACTGCGTATATCATGAGGGGTGTGGAAGCAGCTGGCCTAGGGGTTCTGGTCATTTCCAAATGTGTATGTGCGAGAAGGAAAAGACGTAGATCATACAGAATTGACAGAAGGACGTGTGGCAAATTCTTAATAAGGCATAAAAATATATTATAAATAACAAAATGAGAGAAAATACACATTTGGAAATGGAAACAAAATAGAAGTGAACATGCCTTGAGCACGCCATACATGTAAAATACCGCAGAAGGCGTCTTCCCAGAATTCTCTCATTTAACTTTCGCACTTAAATCTCCAGAAACCGGTGAGGTTGGGAACACAGATCTCACTTTATACGTGAAGAAATAGAGGCTCAGAAAGAGGAAGTGATTTTCTCAAGAGAACTGTGTTAATAAGATGAACTATGAACCCAACAGCGCAGAACTAAGTGCAAGCTTTTGTGAGACATGTGTCCCAGCTCAGCACGAACACCTCTCTGCTGAGTGGGGAGACCCAAGAGTGAACAGCTTCAGAAAGATGCAGAAATGAACAGCTCTGTAACTGCACAGGGCCTGTTTGGTAGAAGAAAGAAGAGTTAAAAAACTACGAGTAATGGTGAGTAACACAAATGATTTAGGTTCTGGCCACAGCAAGCAGTTGTTTGAAATTCAGTTCTGTAATTCATTATGTGGTTCAGAGATGTGTTAACAACTAGAGCTACCTGGCAGCTTCTTATTTAACTAATTCTTCTTGATAATAGGTGACAGGTTTAGGTGTTTCTAGCTGCTGAACTAATGCATGCGTCCTTAGCACGTAAATGTAACAAAATTAAAAAATGAACAGTTTTTAAAAAATCATTATACATATGTGTATATATATATAAAATTTAAATATCACACAAAATATATGATATATATATAACATATGCTATATATATATATATACATATACATATGTATATATATATATATATACACACACACATATACATATGCTATATATATATAAAATCTCTAAATTTTATCTGGGGATGGGGGTAAAGCTCTGCTCATGCTACCCTAGTTATTACTCTGGGAGAAAGGTCACAAATTAGCAAACTTGATACCTGGGTTTAATGCCAGGCCTGTCTCTTACTAACTCCTGCCTCCGTGTTCCTCAACTTTCTTCAGGCCTTAGCCTCCTCATGTGTAAAACGGGCCTGACTGCTCCTGTCTGGGTGATTAGGCTTGTTAAGGACAAAAGTGCATGCGAAGGCACTTTGAAACTTGCCAAGAGTCATCAGCCCTTGGGCGAAGTTGGAGAGCAGGAGGCGGCTGTGGCCTGGAGCTGAGGTCCTTGTGCTGAGTTGGAAGACACAAGAAGGGACAGCTAATGAAAGGCATGAAGGCAAGTAGTTCATGACTCTGAAGGATCTCCTTTCGAGGAAGAGAAGGAAGAAACAGAAGGGCAGGGGAGCAAGCGTACCTTCCTCCCGGTACTCCACGGTGTAACCAGAAATAGTGCAGTTCCCAGTGCTGGAGGGAGGCAGCCAGCGGAGAATCACAGAAGTGCAGCTTCTTTCCTGGGCAATGGGGCGGTTAGGGGCTGCTGGAACACCTTTGGGGACAGAAATTACGGTCAAGTGCTATTTCTGCAGAACTTGGCACTTTACACCAAGGTTGAAAGTTACCCAGGAAACATTACCTTCCCCGTGTCTCAAATTTTTCCTAGGGTCTTTTCTACCAAGTGGCACACCTCTCTCCAGGCCCTGGGGAAGCCTGGGAGATACACTTTGGGGTTAGAACTTCTTCCTTGGGCTAAAGACTGCACACTGGAGTTAGAGCTTGGCCAGGGAACGATACGGGAAGTTATGGGGGACCACAGATAGCTCTTAGCGAAGACGCCTTCTCTTCCATTTGCTAGACCTTTACTTTGGAATTTCACAATGGACCTCTTCTTCCCCAGGTTGCAGGGAACCCTTGTAATGTCCACGTAAAATATTCGATTAACACAAACTCAGAGAGAGAAAAAGTAGAATGGTGGTTGCCAGGGGCAGTGGGGAGGGGGGTTGGGGAGCTGTTGCTTAATGGATATAGACCTTAGTTTTGCAAGATGAAAAGAGTTCTAGAGATAGGTTGCACAACAATATGAATGTACTTAACATTACAGAATGTACAGTTAACATTGGTGCAGACAATAGATTTTATGTTATATGTATTTCACCATAATAAAAAATATCTTAAAAGTATAAAAAGGGTTTGACTAACAAAGACCCTGTACCTTGCACTTTAACTGTAGCAGACGTAGATGTGGTGCCATGGTCGTTCGTTGCTATGCAGGTATAAATCCCACTGTCTTGGGGCATCAGATTGCAGATCTTCAGGGTGATTTCCCCAGAATCACTAGAGACACCAAAAGGATGCTCTTCAGACTCCAATAATGAGTCAATTGACTGATGGGTAAAATCCCCAGGGTGGGCACAAGGTGTGCTGAGCTGAATCCTCAGGCTCAAGGTCTCATCCCAGCTCTGTTATTTTCCTACACACCTTGGGTGATCACCTTATTTTTCTATATTCCCATTTCCTTATGGGGGGGGGAATTCTTGTCACCCCCAACTCTCATGTTTGTTGTATATGGGGCATAGGGATAGAAAAGAAGTAAAATGAGATAAGAATTAGAGCAGGGTTTGAAATATATAAAGCCCTATACAATATTACTAGTCTTATTACTATGAGCAACTCTGTCCTAAAATATTCTCAGTGTCACACATCAATAATAAGTCATACAAGAAAATAGACTGAAGAATGAAAATGTTTAAGTATTTCAAATTCTACATATGGGACCCTCAAAACAATTAAGTGAATTAAGTAAAGGGCAAATTCCTCTACTAAATGCTAACTTCCCTAGTAGTCCCAGTCACAAGGGATAGCACTGCTCAGGAAGAGTGAAATGCAGCAGTCATGTTCAACCCCGCTCCCTCCCTCCAGCTGAGACATACGGAGCCTGCTGGTCTTCAGGATCCTCACCAAGCACTGGCTCTTACACTAAATTCCTTGGGCCCCCTAATCTTAGGGCTTGGCCAGCCCTTGCCATCTTTGCTGGAAATACCATTTCATATGCACAAAAATTAAGTTAATGGATAGGAGTTTGATTCTAAATGATTCTTTGATAAATGTTTAAGCACTTAGGGCTTGTTACTGCATGTCCACTGTAAAGGGTAGTGCACAATAAAGTTCATCATTAGTAGCAATAAATGCTAACACAATGATTGGGAGGCAGTCAACTAGGTTTTGTTAAACAGCCTTTCTGTGTGGAAGCATGTTTATGGCTAGATTTTCTGTTTAGCATTGCATATTTTGGAGCAAGTCTTTTTTTTTTTTATTCTTCTAAGAAAATTATTCTTAGGTTATTGAAGGAATTAAATAGATCACTGTTTCACAGGATCCTGAGGGGCACAAAGAACACTGGGATGTTGGGATGGGAGACCCACATTGCTTCCACAAGTCTGGGGCTTTGCCATTTCCACTAACATAGAGATTCTCTTGGGGATCCTTTTGGGAAAGATCAACTGGGTGAATGTAAGTCAGTGACTGCCAGAGCTCTTTGAAGGTATGGTTTATGGTTGACCTGACATATAAAGTTTTACATTTTAATTTATTGAATGTGGGTCCAGAATGCAGTCTTTCCAAACTGTTCTCATTTGTTAAGCCATGTCTACGTGATGTTGAGCAGCATGCGGCTGTGTGCTGGCCATCAGCCAGATGTTTGACAGGCTCCATGGCAGGTTGTAGTGAGCGGTGGAGGCCATACCTAAATCTCCCAGCCCTGGGTACACTGTTGACTCAATTTCTCTCCTAATCAATGCCAAGTATTTGTGCTAGAATAGGACCCAGGGCAGCTGTTCTCTTGGAGAGACTAAGTAACCAGCATGGGAGTTGCACCAAGGAGCTGGGAGTGTCGATGCAGGGCGATCAGCTTACCAGGAGGAGACGGTGTATGTGGCCGAGCTGTTGTTGGTGTCAAGAATGTTCTGGTCTGGACCCTTCCAGGTGATGGTGGGCTTCGGCCGCCCACAGACTTTGCACTGCAATGTCACTGTGTCCCCAAGCAAGCAGGTCACATCCACTAAGGGCACAAGGAATTCTGGGGCCACTGTGGTCAAATTGACATAAATTCACATCATTTAGAATAAACAGAATACACAGCCATTTTACAACACAACCCTCTCATTCCCTACCCACGTGTAACGATTCAAATATCCTTCAGCTTATGTTGCTCAATCATCCATGTCCCATTAACAAGTATTTAAAAGTAATAAATGTTTATTGTAGAAAATTAGGAAGTACAGATAAATAGAAAGAATGAAAAGCTCCATGATGTCCTGATACAGACATTAACAACCGTGAGCATCTTGGTGTATGTCTTTTTGGCTTTTATCAACACACTTTTTATTACACGAATTATACATATGGCAAATTGTAGTCTTTTCCACCTCAACAGTTTATTCTAAACACCTTTTCTTGTCCATAGCACAGAATGACATCACCAATATTTACAGCCTCTACCTCACTGCTGGATTTGCCACAATTTATTTAGCCAATCCTCGTGTTCACAGTTCTACTTTTTAACTCACCTTCTTGGATGAAATTTGGATTTAAGATCTGAAAAACACAAAGAGACAGAAAACTGCTTAAATCCTAAACTACTGAAAGAGAGCAGGAGACTTTGACCCTATTGAGTAAAAAGGAAGCACCATTTAGGGAGATGAAGCCAGGAGCCCAGCCTCTGTTGTTTGTGACTGTATCACTATTGCAGTAACAACCCAGGGCACCTGCTTTACTTTCCTCTCTACTCTGCTTCTTCACGTGCCTCTGGGTGACCCAGGGTCCCAAGCAGGTGTATCATGACCGCAAAAGCTCTTCTGGCTGCAGCTGGCCTCTCTTGCCTGCATTTTACTTCCTTATTGCTCTTCCTCTCTGTCACATGCATAAAAGTCATTCTCCCTGCCTGCCCCCCCCTTCAATATGCACTCAAGCAATGTGTTGGCACTGATTCCTCCCAGCATCACAAATTTTCAAAAACAGAGCACCTGACATTTATCGAACTGGAATGGTCATTGACCTTAACCACTAACCATTAGCCTAATGGTTTCCTACCAAATGTACCCCCTTCTCCCAAACAGGAGAGAGTTCTCTCCAAGCAGTTAAATGCAGAGCTTGTCTGGTTGAAGGGGAAAGAGAGGTCATACCTGTCCATCCTGTCCCCAGCATGGCCTCCTATAGCCCAAGCTTCCATAGGCCAAATTGAAAAGCACCGACCTGGAGGTTCTGGCCCTTTTTTTGCTGCTTAGGTGAGAAAACCGGACTTAGGCCAACTAAATGACTTGTCTGGTCATATGGCTGGTTGGCAGAGGCACTGCGGGGTGGGGGGATTCTTTACACACACTGTAAAGGCTGCCTCGTGACCCCATGCATCTTCACAAAAGATCGACTTCCAGCTGACTAGCCATGCTGAAAAGTCATCCCTTCTTGATTTTTCTGCCATCTTTTGTTTTACCTCTAATTGTGTGGGTCCAGGTTATAAAAAGCTTGGCAGAGTGAACGAAACATGGGTTTTGGAGTCAGAGAG
The DNA here is from genome assembly GCF_023721935.1 of Panthera uncia. Taxonomy (NCBI): domain Eukaryota; kingdom Metazoa; phylum Chordata; class Mammalia; order Carnivora; family Felidae; genus Panthera; species Panthera uncia. The sequence goes on along the minus strand of NC_064810.1, from coordinate 68,858,786 downwards.
GATGGGGCTCACCTCTTTTGTTTCATGTGATTTTATGATAATCACTTAAGATTTATGCCATCAATTTGCTTCCCTATAAAATGGGGATAAATAATACCTATTGCAAAGTGTTATTGCAAAGATTAGATGAGCAACATATGTCAAGTGCTTAGCACAGTGCTTGACCAATAACAAGTATTCAATGATTACTTAAGTAAAGAACGATTATCTAATTCTAAACATCTCCCTTCTGCAAAGCAGCCTACTGTTACAGTGGCTTTTCTCTTAAGCGTTTGTTGTAAAAGTCTTCTTTCCTTCCTAATGAAGCCAGAAAGCTCACGTGTCTTACAAACGGCTCCCTGGGGCATTCATACTTATCTCCCTGTATTTATGTGAACACGTGTCATAAGTGAACACAGTTTCCGTCCTTCCCTTATACAGGATCCATATGGGCCCTTTGGAACAAAGATGCTACTCCCCCCTTTGGATTTCCGTTTGCAAACCAATTGCCCACATATACCACCCAGCTTTTTCATGAAGTGAGCTGCAGAAAACTCTTGCAATGCCACGTCCTGGGGCTGTGTGTGTTGAGACTGGCCACTGCAGTGTCCTCTGCTAGTCTCAAGAGGCCACTATACCACCGCCTGGCCTTCCTTTAAATCAGTGGTTCGCAGTCCTTAACCCTGGCAGGTTTAGCAGCACGAAAAAGCCTCAGGCCTGGGCCAGGCATCCGAAGTTTTGAAAGCTGTGGCAGGTGAATCAACATGCAGCCTGGCTGGAGGAAAGTTGCTCTATCCAAGGGAACTGGGCTCAGGTAAACCAACTCCCTGCCTCTGAGGCCTTTCTGGGGTGGGGCGGGGGTAGGTGAGGGCATTTGGTGGAGCTGCTTTTCCCACACCTTGAGAGACCCCCACTTTGTGAGGAGACGCGGGGCCATGGCTGGGGGGGGTGCAGCCAGGGAATGTGGGAGGGTGGCAGCATATCACTTGCAGAAGGCTAAGGAGGCCTTGGAGGCCACCTGGCTTAGGGGATGCAAAGAATGATGCCTGCACTAGTCACTTCACAAAGAAAAGGAGATGAGGACTATTTTCTAAATATTATCAATGTTTATCACAAGGTGTTGAGATCAAGGGTGGCTTTTCCCCGTTCAGAAAACATGGCCTCCTCCTCCAGGCTGGTGCCAGGTTTTATGGATACAGATATGCAGGAAGGAGGCCCTACCCTCGGGAGTCAGGAAGTGTTTGAATTTGTCGTGAGTTTTTTCTTTGTCTTCTTACCTGGGCTTTCCAAATATTCTGCAATTAGTATCTTACACTTTTGTAATTTTTTCTTAAGGACAAAAAAAGGCACAGTCAGATCCACTAGACTGTAGGTTCTTCAAGGACAGGGGCATGTCCTCAGACCCCTAGCCTGGGTTCTGCTGCAAAATGGGAATTTAATACATGCTGCTTGAATGAATATTTGACCTGTGTCCTCATTTCAGTTCTTCCAAGAATTGAGGACTGGTTCCAAGAATTGAGGCACTAGGTCCTTAAGATCTATAAAATAATTACTTCAGGGTATATTACTAATAATATTTGACTAGGGCCTGTTTTCAAACACAGATGGGTTGCAAGCTTTTTGGAAAATGATTTAAAAACAATAAAATCCATTGCCTCTGTGAGAGGAGGATCTTAGCGGCGTTCCATGCAGGACGGAATATAAACTCCAGGAGCTGACAGAGCACAGAGAATCCAGACCCCAAGCCAGACGTGCTCTCTTACCTTGGACAACATTCTTAAGAAGCTTAGGCCTCAGTTTTAGCTGTAAATTGGGGATAATGGTGCCCCCCTGGAAGCTTGTTTGACACAAGGACTCATTTGTTTGATGAAGATTTATTGAGCAGCTCCTTGGTTGTGGCCAGCAGGGAGTGAAGCAGATATGCTCACCACCCTCGTTAGGCCAAAAGTCTGGTGGGGAAGATGCAATTAAGAGACCTCTGCACAGTGTCCAGGATGGTGCCTGGCTGCTGTTAACGCCCAGCCTGCAGCAGACACGGAGCACAGCCTTCTCACTCGTCCCGCCTCCCCTGTCAGTTAGGGTAGAAACGATACGGGAATGCGGCCAGGTTTGTCCAGTGGCCTGTATTTCCCATCCTGATGGGAATCCACAAGGGAGTAAGGCAGTGATTGCATGCCAGGAGTGCCAGCGAGGAGACAAATGACACTTGGAAGGGGCAAATGGCACTTTCCCACATCATAACATTTTAAGTGGGGTTTCATAAACCTGCACTGTGGCAGTATGTCTATAAAATAGCACCCCAAATCACTGCTTAGGGAATTTCCTGCCTTATTCCTCTCTCTCATCAATACCAACTGTGGTTAGTATATTGTTAAACACACGCACTATTTAAAAAGCAAATCTTCCGAGTTTGGAGGTAAACTTTGGTGGGGAAGTTGGAGAGAAAGCTTGCCAACAAGGCTTCCTTGCAGGTTCTCTATCTGGAAGGGGCTTGTGGAAGGCATCAGTCTTCATTCCTCTGCCTCTTGGGCAGCCCAAGTGTTGCTCATAATGGTAATAACATCAGTGATTTGTGTAGTATTATATAATTGGCATAAACTATTCACAAACTCCTTCATTTGCTCACCCAAAACTCTGGGGGGATGTGCCAAGCAGGTGTTATTTGTTCCCATTTCCAGATGAGACAGAGAAGTGCCTGTAAGGTCACAGAAGGCTCCTTCCACCTTACCATTCCATGTACAAGCAAGGTCTTGGGGAAAGCATTGTGACACTTTGTCGTTGATGTCAAAGGCCTGCTTCCCTTTGCTCCCTAACCTGGCTCTCCATCCCATTTCTACCTAGTCCTCCCATTTAAACTCCTCCGGCAAGGACCAAGAGCTTGGCTGAAATCCATGCTAATGTTTTTTCTAACTCTGACCCTGGATTATGCCCATCGAAGATTCCTCCCTCCTTTTTCCTCTTTCTGCTTTTAAGCGATGTGCAGCATGGACTGGTACAGTATGGAGGGTCATGACAGCCTTCTCACACGGTAGTGGAACAGTCTATGTATTTGTCTGTGGCTCCCTATGGACTGCAAGATCCATGTAGGCAAGAGCCTTGTTCACTGTTGTTGCCTCAGAGCCTAGCACAATATCTGGCACATAAGAGCTCCGTTGATATTTGTCAAATCTAAAATACATACATACATACATACGTACATAAACAAATAAATAAATAATAAAGTGGTGGGATCCTAATTTGGGGGGGGGCGGGGAGTTAAGAAAATGTCTTGCCATGAACTTGGAGTGTTTTCCTATTTCCATCAATTGGAATGTGACTTGTTCTACAATCTCATCAGTCAGTCCTTGCCTGAAATTTAGGCAACAGTGATCTTTTTCTCCTCCCCGCTCTTCCAGAGGCTGGTACATATGGTCACATGCTTCTGTCTATCACGACATCTTCCCTGCATGCTATTATCCTACCAGACTCATGAACCCTTTGAAGACAGTAGCACATAGCATCTTGCACATAGTGGAAGACCAAGTATTTGCTGAATCAAATTAACTCACCCAATTAATAGACTAGAATTTAGGCCTCCTGACAACCTTGTCTAAGGTGTCAGAGACGTGAGGTATCAGCCCCTGGGGCCAGAAGGGTTCATCATAAGCTATACATATTTCTTGAAACCTCACGTTTTCCTTCCTTAGAAACAGTTTGAGAGTTCATGGATAGTGGTAGATGGGAAAGAGGAGAGAATGGAAATCGAGACGGATGTGGTAGCGGAGGAAGATGACCCGGTTGCATACACTGCACATGTTCTCTCTCTGGGAGACCCAAATCCAAGAGGGCAAGGCTGGTATAGACAGCATGGCAAAGAGCTGCTTGGGAATCTGGTTTTATTTGAACAGCAGAGGGCGGCAGGTGGTAGCGCTTCCTCCTCAGGGAGAAAAGAACCACCACAATGTGGTCCACTGGCAACCTAGTTTCTTCCTTCTGGGGAGAATTCCAATGTCTTCTTCAAAATGAGAAGGCAGCAAGGTAATGGGAAAGAGTTATAGGTAAAATCAACCAGCACTGAATAAGAAGCTGAGCTCTGAAGAAATCTTGAGCCTATTTTTCTTGCCAGTCAATGTCCAAGATTCTGACCCCATGTCCTGAGAGTGAGGACAAAATCCTTGTCTAGATAACCAGGTGTCAACGGACTCCAGAAGGAAAGCACACCCACCCCATTCTTTCTCGATCCCTCATCATCAGTCACAAAGCACAGTTCAAAACCATGTATTTAGGAACCAAAATGGCCCAAAGAAACTCAAACCAGATGTTCTAAGCTCAACTCAACTACCTTGAATGAACTCAGAATTTGTATAGCCTACCTCATTTTTCTATTCCTTTTGTGCTTGTTTCATGGGAATTTCTGTTCAAAAGAGGAAGGGAAGGGATTTTAGATGATTTTAGGCAAGGACATTTGGAATAGATATAAGAAAACCAATTTTTAAAAATTTAGGTATGAGTTCTGGTTTGGAGGTTTAACAGGTTCTTGTTTCTAATTTTTTTTAATTAAAAAAATTTTTTTTAAGTTTTAGAGAGAGAGAGAGTGCAAGCAGGGGAGAGGGGCAGAGGGAGAAAGAGAGAGAACCTTAAGCAGGCTCTCTGCACTCAATGTGGAGTCCAACAAGGAGCTCAATCCCACACCGCGGGATCATGATCTAAGCTGAAGTCAAGAGTCAGACACTCAACCGAGTCGCCTAGGCACCTCATAACCCTTCCTATTTTCGATCTGGTCAAACCAGACATAATTTTTTTGAATGTTTAGGAAATATCCCTACCTCTGCTTATTTCTAAGTGGACATTAAGCAAGCTGCAATACAAAAAGTTTGTGAATGCAACACAATTCCAAACAGCAATGGGAGTTTTGAAAGCTACATGAATCAACATGTAGCCTGGTTCAAGGAAAGCTGCTCTATCCAAGGGAACTGGGCTCAGGCAAACCAACTCCCCCCACCCCCCACCCCCCAGGCTTTTCTGGGGTGGGGCAGGGATGGGTGGGGCATTTCTTACCCCCGAGTATTTTCATTACTGTCTAGTTCTAAGTATTTTTTCTTCAACTTTGACTTTTCTTCCCCTTTTGACCTGGCTGTAATAAAATGTTTTAAAATTTCCAAATTGTGAGTTTTACAAATTATTTTTGTGACTGATTTCTAACTTAATGGCATTGTGGTTGGAGGACTTGCTCTATAGGATACTAATTCCTTGATTTTTGATGAGACCTGCTTTATCAGTACATGGTTGATTTTTGTAAAAAGTTGTGTTCTCGACAAGAATGTATAAGCACTAGCTGTTGGATATAGGTCTCTATGAATGTTCACATGTCAAACACATTCGCTGTTTTATGGGGATTGCTAGTCTGACTCTTCTTTCCACCCCTTCTCAGTATTTTGGTTAGAGAACATTTGGCATGTCCTTGAAAATAAAAAGGATAAAAATTTGACTTTTAACAGAATAATGAAAAAGAAAATCTACCGCCCATCCCACAAAATAGTTAAAGCAGAAGGTGGTTTATTACTGTGCATGCATGGGCCTCCCGTGCTCTCAGCAGCCTGCAGTTCTGCTCAGAGGGGACTGGGGGTAAGGGGGGTTGCTAGGACTGCCTTTTCATATGGCACATGTCCCACCTGGAAGTCAAGATCTTGACCTTGGATAAAGGTTTTTATGGATGAATGTTCTGAGGTCTCATCCCTTAATGATTTGACCGTCCTTACATTCCTATCCCCAAAACTTCTTTTGCTTTTTACTTTTTTATCTTTACTCTTTTTTCACCTACCACTAGGTCTACTGCAACAGCTCTCTAATAGGTCTGCACCTGTTGTTTACTCAGGTGCCAGCTATCTCCCTAAAGTGCAGAATGAAACACACAGACTCTGCTTAAAAACCTACTTTTGTTCTTGACCACTGGGTCAAGTCCAGGCTTCCTAGCAAATTCCTCGAGGCCCTCATAATTTGGTCCCAACTCATCTGTTAGGCTTTATTTCCTACAGGTCTTCTCATGTATCTGAACTCCAGCTACAGACCATATGTTTTTCTCAAAATGTGCCAGGCACTTTCATACCTCAGGCCCTTTGCTCATGCTCTTTCCTCCCACTTTACCCTTCTCCAAAACTGTTTACATTCTAGTAGTCCACCCAACCCAAACACTACCATCATGTGAAGCCAATGATTGTTCTCACAGCCTTCCTAGGAGATAGGCTGTGAATATACAACCTTGGGGAAGATACTTAACCTCTCTCTCTGTGCTCCAGTTTTCTCATCTGTAAAACAGAAACAATGATAATAGTACCTATGTATTGACACTGTTGGGAGGAAAGGACTCAGCAGAGCCAGGTACACAGGGAACACTGATAAACAGTAGCTGCTATTATTATTATCCCAGTGCCTGAGTGGGTGTGTAAATTCCCACTGAATGAATAATGGCCTCATGACTCTTAATAGAGCACGTAAAGTTTGCTGTGTAACGTGAACATTAATCAAAACTGCCTCTCTCTACGTGACTGCATGCTTCTTAAGCATGGGGCCTAATCTTATGTAATTTGTTGGCTTTCCATAGTACTTACTGCAGTGCTTTGTGTTATTAACTTTTGATAAATTGAATTGACTAGGATATCATGTTGAGTGAGCCTGTAGGTGAACCTTGACAGCGCTGGGTTGGGGAGGGAGGTGGTGGCCTTCTCTAACAGTTGGCTCTTACAGCAATTTCTCCTGGATCAATGGCACCTCATAATCTCATTAATGTACAACATAAATGAGGTGGTTAAGGCCTCTAGACAAGGGTGACAATACCACAGGACACACATGACTGGGGGTTGCTGGGTGACTGTATTGGCCTGAGAAACCAATTCAGACATTTCCAACCAGTGCGATTGGGTCTCCTTTCTTGACTTCTGTGGTTGAACTCCTGAGTCACTGGGGTAGGGTGTGGGTGAGGCCACATCAAGGGATTAAAAAGGTTGTTGAGGAAGAAATTCTCCTCCAACAAGCAGATGTGCAACAAGGGAGGGCCTGAACCTTCTTAAGAAAGTACCTGAGCTTCAGTGAGCAGATTTCCTCCATATCACATGCCAGGTTTGGTCTCTCACCTCACCATATTCAAGACCTGCTCTCTCTCTCTCTCTCTCTCTCTTAAGTATTCTCTACACCTAACATGGGGCTCCAACTCATGACCCCGAGATCAAGAGTCACATGCTCTTCTGACTGAGCCAGACAGGCATCTCAGACCTGTTCTTTTTGTTGGTTGTGTGACCATGACCTCTCTGACACTGTTTCCTCTAGGAGGGTAAGAAAACCCCATCTTGACATGATTGTTGGAAGGAACAGAAAACATAACAGAAATGAATATGCAGTGGAAGATTTTCTTGTAATTCTCCTAGGAGAGAGAAAATGCCAGCTCTGGCAAGCAAAGTGCCCTTTCCTCAGTGGTAGAATATAAATCAGTCTACACGTAGAGTCAGAACAAAGCTAGGCAACACAAGGGAGTGTCCAGGCCAAACCTATCAGATATATTACAAAGAAAATATTTTGTAAAAATAAAGAGAGGAATGTGATGCTTCACTCTCTTTTCTCCAGAGTTCTTTTCATAAAAAAATTCTTTTTATATAATGCATTACCAGGCATGGGTGGAAACACACTGGTGATGCCAGGAGGCCAGTCACTTGACTAGGGGTGTAAAAGTTTCCTTCAATCTGTGTGGCCAGGTTATGTTGAAGGCATGAGCCTGGGACAAGGAGCACAAGCAGCTGAGGTGGGAGCAGCAGGCTGACTCTTTCAGGATGTGGAAGCAGGGGCTGGGGAACTGTGGGTAGGGGCAAGGGCAGAACGGTCAGTGCTGGCCACCCAGACCCTTCCCAGGGCTGGTGGTGGACGTTCCAGTCCGGTCTCAGGAGGAAATGTACCCAGGCCATTTCTGGCATACCCGCTTCAAAGCAAGTTCCAGGGTCAAGGCACAGAATCTCGACTTCTTCTGTTGGAGGGTCTCAGTGTTTTCAGTTAGAAGTTCAGGAAAGCGAAGGGTCTCAGAGTCCACTGACGTCACGCCTTGGATCTGCACGGTGCTCATTCCACACCACAGACATAAACACCTGGACCCTCAGAGCTATGCGACCTCTCACAGAAACCCGAGACTCAGAAAGGCGAAACGGCCAAGGCCTCACAGTTGACAGCATGCAGACTGCGATCCAGGCTTTCTGACTCCTGTTAAAGTGTTCTTTCCATGTGGTGCTGCCTTTGTGTGATTTTTTTTTAAGTAATCTCTACACCCAATGTGGGGTTTGAAGTCACGACCCCAAGATCAAGAGTCGGATGCTCTAGTGACTGAGCCAGCCAGGCACCCCACCTTTCTGTGATTTTTATTTAAGTCACACTTTTGCCCTGGAACGCTGGGCAGAAATGATACTCCTCTTTGTTGAGCTGGAAAGTTGAATAAGTTGAAATCCACATAGAAAAACTGGCACTGGAAGGCAGGTCTTCTCATCTGCCAGGCTCTGTGTTTTAGATTAAAAGCAACCTGGAGATGGGGGATTCTAAGAAGGGAGCAGGATGGTGTAGGTGGGGGGACAATGGCTAGGAGAAGCCAGAATCTGCCCTCAGGGCAGCTTCTCATTTTCAAACTGAAAGTTACAACTTCTCTGCCTCAGTTTCCCCTTCTAAAAGTCTCTGAAGGGCCCAGGGGTGGGGAGGATGTGGGTGGAAAGGAATCGGGGAGTTATTGTTCAGTGGGTACTGTTTCAATTTGGGATGAAGAGAAAGTTCCGGAAATGAATAGCGGTGACAGTGGTACAACATTGTGAAGGTATTTAATGCCACTTAAAAATGGTTAAAATGGTAAATTTTATGTCATGGATGTTTTACCACAATAAAAAATAAGAAAATTAAGGGGATAGGGTTAACTGAAGGTTTCTAAGTTTCTGTCAACTCTCCAAGTCTAGGGTTCTTACCCTGACTGGAAATTTCCTTCCAAAGTATATTTGCCTTTCCAGGTACTTTCTCCCCCTCGTCTCTCAGAACCCTCTCGCACAAGACCCCAACGCTGTTCTTATGCAGAAAGTAACCCCCTCAAGCTAACTGTCTCGCAGCTGGTATAATGACTGAGGGTAATGTCTACATTTAGACTGTGTCGTGGATGAGGATGAGGTTGGCTCCTTGTTAAATGGCTGGGACAGAGATGGAACATTTTTGGAATTGAGACGTCTCAATTTGACAAATTGATGTTCTCTGCTAAAAGTGGCATTGGGCTTTTTTTTTTTTTTAATTAAGATGCATTTATTTAATTGGGCTTGACACAAAAACTGGACAGAGAAACTTCATCCCTGAAGATGAAGGCCCAAGTCTAGGAGGCTGGTTCAGGCCTTTCTACTCCAGCACATGATGTAGGCAAGTGGCAGTTCTGGGGCTGGAGGGCAGGTGCAAAACCTCAAGTCTCAACATGGTCCTCGGATGATTTTCTGAGCTGCATGGGTGTGGGGACCTGCCTAGCCTGGGTCCTAAGGGAAACTGGTACAGCTCAGGGAGGATCCAGCCTTCTCGGAGGTGGGCATTGGCTCAGAGGGTGGGTGCAGATCCTTGACCCTTGCACCCTGGCTCTAACCTGGGCATCAGTGCAGATACTGGGGCAGAGGCAGGACTGGGAAGCTGGCAGGTGGGGATATGATGCTCAGCCCACCATCACATCTGCAGTCCTCATCAATAAGAGGCAGTCAGCAGTGTAAGCTGTACTGGAAATAAATGAATATTAACTTGTTCCTCAAACAGTCTAGTGTCTGATTTTCGGCCTGATTGGATTCTTCTTCCACGTAGAAACATTTCTCTCATATATAATCTCCTCTAGCCCCCAAAGTGTAATCAATACAAGATAAAGTAAGGTGAACTATGGGCAGACCTTTGCCCTTTCTAGAATAGTTATCTCTAAGGTGTGGTTGCAGATCAGCAGGAGAGAGGGGGGTGCCAGACCACCAGAGGATCATGTAGACTGGGAGCCAATCTTGCAGTGAATGGTGGTGTGGCTTGTGTGCTGGGAGTGGGAAGTGGGGGCTGTACCTGAGAATATTCACAAGTGTTTCTCTATAGGGGAAGAAAAAGGATGGATACATTAGAGCAGAATTGCCTCTTTTTACATAACTATATGTTCTTGGAAAGCTTTGTAAGCCAGATTCTTAGGATTCAAGGTGCTTCATTTTCCTTTTAATTAGCATTCAAGGATGTGCCTATAAACCTCCATAAAACAATATGGTGGGACATATGCAAAGACCCAAAGAAACTGCTCCTTAAGAGAACCCTTCAATCCACCAACTGAGAAAAATAGTAAAGGAAACAATTTGATAGTCATATACGTGTGGAAGCAGGGGAAAAGAGCCTAAATACAGCTGGGATTGCAATCAACATGCTGGCATCAGGTCAAGGGGTAGGCAGTCAAGAGGGCAGGACTTAGCATTCAGACACCTAGCACGGAGCAGTGCACAGGGTGAATAGGTCGGCATGTCAGCTGGGGTTCCAGGCACAGGGGCTCAGAGCATAAGCCACGGGAGTTGTAGTTCAGCTCAAGGGCACAGGACACACTCTCAATCAGACAACACATATTAGAGTAATCAGGTTCAGGAATTAGGAGTGAGGTTGGGGGCCAGGATGGGCCTGCTAATGATGCCCCAAATTATTAATTTAGCAGCCAGCGGCCTTCAGGAGGCCACCTGTTTCTCAAGCTGAGTCGTTAAAGAATAGCTCTCTTTAGCATACAGCCCTGGCCATCGTTTACCCTCTGCAATGAACACTGCGATAAAGTTCTCCTTACCTATCCTGTGGGGGAATTCTCAACTCATGCTGAACAGGTTGACTTTCTATACCATAATTGCTATTTGTGTCTGAAAATTTTAAGCTAGCAATGCCAAGATGCCTGCTTTCCTGTAGCACCTGCTTATGTGCTCAAATTTAACATGGCAATACAGCGCACAAGAGCTCACTGATGCTTAAGAGGATCTGTATGGAGGGAATGTGCAAGGGCAGCATACATACCTATGACAGAAAACTTGGATTAACCAGAATATTTGATTGGTTTCTAACAGCATGCCCCTCAACAGTGCCAGTTAATTGAAATGTCTGCCTCGAGCATTGTATTTGAAAACTTTTCAGACATACATCAACAAAATTCATGGCTTTCTTCCCTTCAGCACTAACATCCTAATGCCTTTGCTTACACATCCCAAAGCACCTCCCTGGGACCCATCTTATTTAGTCTATGCAAAGGGCTGCAAGCCTTGGATGAATCAGAACCTCAGAAATGTGTTCAACTCACAAAGCAGGGCTGACATATGTGTATGTGCGCATTTACATAGTTTTGCTTCCCTAAACGTATAATGGAGCGTCTGATCACATCAGTTAACTTTCTCCTTTTGCATTGCTCCCCTGGCCCCGCATCGCTCTGGGCCCACTTCTTACACTGAAGAGTGGGAAAGCCACTCTTCTCTCCCTGGTCCACCTGAGCTGAAAAAAGGTCCCAAATTGCCCTCTAGATCACAAATACCTGGCTGTCCCCCTCCTTCTGCCTGGACTTCCTCTACTTACGGATGACATCCCTGACACGGGCCAGCAACACCTAGACTGGGGATGCAGGTGTCACAAGGGGGCTACAAGCTGACAGGTGTGGGCTCCATGGGAGCGGGTGCCTATCCCATGGGATGCAAGGAAAGCAGAGCCAGAAATCTCCCCTGGCTGCCTCATTCTCCAAGATACATTTAGGCTATGAGTGCCGTACCCACTTCCTCCCATGGGGGAGCACTGCATTGACCTACACATGCCGAATTTAGGCCTGTGGCAATACCCACAGCCACAGGTGACCACTGTATCCTGGCAGAACTCTTGCTTTCAACCACTTGTCTCTGGCTTCATTCAACACAATTGGCATCTTCCACAGCTCATTTACCCCTTCTTGGGAAGAATGGTCTTTCTTGGGTTTTTGGTGGATTTCTTTGGGATCAGGTCAAATTAGAATAAGAATAATAAAAGTCCATCCAGTTAAGTGAAAACTTTAGGTCTATACAAAGGAAAATAATTTAAAAAAATACTATTTTGTACTTAGAGGAAACCTTTAAACTTTTGTCTATTCCTGGTGATGGGAACACAGATTTGGAGAAAAACATGTCAGTTTCCTCTAAAAGACGAAATGGCAGGGAAAGCCAGCTCCATATTTGCTCTAATTGTCTAGGGTTTGCAAATTCATGAGGGTTGTCACTCAGTGGCAAGCCATGTAGGAGTCCTGTTTCTCTAACCCAAGATAGTTTCTAGCCAAGAAGGGGTCAGAAGTTGATTTGATTTGGTGTTCCTGTTGGTGGAGGTGTTAATTCCACTCCCATACCCCCGGAATCCTCCAAGGTAAGAGAGGCCCCTGACAACCTTCTAGTCTCTCAATCTTTAGAGAGACCTCTGCTAAGGCTACAGAAGGAGGCCATTCCAGGGCCGCTTTTACTTCCTGGTGGGACAGCCACCACCCAGGATCCCTAGGGCCAGGCAGAGGCTGCAATCACTCACTTGCTCTCAGCCAGCGATACACAGTGACTAGGGGCCAGGTCATCCACCAGGCCATACCTAGCCCATAATTTTGCTGGGGCCTCAAGGGAGGAATAGGTTCTAGTAGAAGAACCAGATGAAGAGGATAAAGGGGAAAGAAAAAGAGGGAAAAGGGAGGAAGGAGAAACAAATGAAGGAGAAACTATAACTAAAAGGGTTGTCTTTCAACTGGGAACCAGCCACTCTTTATAATGCCACTTTCCACGGGGGGAAAATGTGCTCTAAGTTTCCAGTAATGAAGTTGGATATCTTCTAAACAAAGCCATACCCGCCAAGGAAGGAAATATTAAGTAAGCATTCAAGAGAACCAGAAGTTTTAGTCTTTTTTTTTTTTTTTAAATAATCTAGGTCAAGTTTTCTATCAGAATTGAGCTGAATTTTCTTTTTTGTTTTTAAGTTGGGATGGGACACCCAGATATGCCCTAAGATCACAATTTATCCTTGACTGGCTGATCACTTCAGCAAGGTCACTGTTATAGAACACATTTAAAAAGACAATCATTATAGGAAATAGGACAACAATAGCTGCTTCTACCTCCATGCTAGTATTAGGGTCAAGATCATCACACTCTGACTCCTCGGAACTGTTCGTCTCCTTGAAGGGCAGCATGAGGAGGGGGAAGAAAGAGAAAACAGTTAGAACCACAGGCAGCTTTTGCTGGGGAGTGAGGAGAACTTCAGAAAGGCATGAGCAATGGGAAGTTGGGCAGAGAAAAAAACCCAGGTGCTTCTAAGGAGGGGGTGCTGATCACCAAGGGTGGCAGCATGCTCTTTCCAGGGGGAGGAGGCTGGGATTGTGTGCGGCCGAGCATCTCGCAGGAAATAGCAGTGGAAGCAACCACATGAAGCATGAATGCTGGATAATTTAAACTCTTGTCTTCTGTGAGGCTGGACTTCCCAGATGAGAGTGAAGGAGGGAACGCAATTTCTTTTCCCCAAGAAGGACGTTAGAATGGGCTTCGGTTGTTCTTTTTTTTGCTCAGGAAGGGGGAAAAGTGCCAGGTAGATAATCACACGCTATAACAATGTTAAACATGAGCAGTCTAACTCCCATGGTCCAGAGTCAGATCTTTCCAGAAGGCCCAATGTAAGAAAAACAGATCCCATCATTCCAAGATGGACAACAAGGGTCTGCCAAAGCTTAGAATCAGTGGGTTCACAGTAAGATGGTGGATTATTACAAAACAGTAACTTGGGCTTCGCCAACGTGCCTCCCTTTCCTGCCCACGTGTAGGCCTGAAAATGTCATCGTCTGAATTCTGGGGAAAAGAAATGAAACTTTACCAAGGCCACAGTGGCCCTTAAATTCCAAACCTCAGACTTCACATGGTTGAAGGTTTGGCAGGCACTCCTAATCTCCTTACCCTGCGTGTATTTTCAAACCTAGGATACTGAACGGGCAGCTTTGGGAACTTTAGTATGAATCAAGCATCTTGCATTTTTACAAAAAGAATGCTGCAGATAATTTTGTTATAAAACATGTGCACGGTATAAAGAGAAAGGTATAAAAGAAAATAAAAGATACTTACGTATTTGAATTGAAGTTGCCAGGAGAAACAAAACATAAAAAATAAATTGATCTTGCATGCAAAATCCTGCTAAACTACTTCCCCTCTGGTCCACACACTGGGAAAAAAAAATCCCCATCCACCCAAATTGCCTCGTGAGAATGCTGCAGGGTGGGAGTAGATGAGAGGTGGGGCACGGCTCTGGAATACCTTACTCACTTTAACAGAGACTTTGTTGCCCAGAATATCCTTGGGTTTACGAGGCCCTGTGGCTTCATTTTTACCCGTGTTCTCCACTTCCGCCCGCTTTCTCATTCGTAGGGTATGCCATGAACATGACTTCCTGTTGTACCAAAAAATGCACCAATCAAAATGGCAGGTCAGGGCAGAGTGAGGCGGTGGGTGGGCTCACCACCCTTGGGTGAGTCAGTAGGTGAGGTGCTCCAGTCAAGCCCCAGCTCCAGAGGCCCCAAATCTGTGTGCCAGCTCATGTGGTGGCTGGTAGCTAGTTGATCTCACCTCCAATAAGAAGTGAGTGAGGATGAGCTTTGACCCCTCTTGAGAGATGTGCCAGGTTGGCCACAGCATTTAAGGAAAATATGAGTACTGGATTATTAAAATCTACCAAGGAAAGTTTTTATATCATACTGATGATGAATCCCTCGAGGACTGAGGAAGTCCCTTCCTGAACAGTATGGTGGGTGGTGGAAAAACAGGGTCGGGGCGGGGGGGGGGAGTAAAACAGAAAAGATCAGTGTGTTTTATAAGTGTATAAGCTACTGGCACTTTCCCAGGACCAGATATAAAGACCCAAAGGGATGATTTTGAGGTTTTCATCCCATTATTTGTATTTGGGCTGTGGCCACTTCCGCACACTGCAGTACAGATAGGACTTTTTTCTGGGGCATTTGACTTGATACATGGTTGAGCACCACTCATTTATCTGGACATTTTAGGATGAAGTGCTTCTTGGTCTATGTCCTCCACATCTCTCAGTGTTTGTGAATAAAAAGCTCTGTTGACCACTAAGAAGTCCTAGAGTTTTCCTGCTGGGAGAAGACCCAACGTGTGCTCTCAAGGAGGTGAGGGCAGCAATCCCCTTTCACACTACCCTTAACTTCTTCCTTCCCACAAGGGGGTTGGAAGCTACTTCACAGACCTGTAAAGAAAAACTCAGAGCAGAGCTCTTGAGTTGCATATATGTCAGGACTCAAAAGACAAAGACAGCAAAAGCCAAGTCACAAAGAACATTAGTGACCCTGGGCAGGCATCCTCAATTTCAGGTGTGGTCACAGAATTTGGATGAAGTTCTATCATTGCCTGGAATAAGTGAGGTTGGCTTTCCTTCAGTGTGTCCTTGTCAAATTTGGTCCTTTGCAGACAGAGCTTGATGAAAAGAGCCTTCAGTAAGGGAGGGAGGAGAGAAGGAGGAGAGAGAGAGAGGCATATGAGATTTAGGAGAAAGGAGAATGTTTCAAAATGCATAGCATCTCCTCCATAAAACTCCATATATGTCAGGAATTTTAGGATGTCCTGACGGTGTTCCCAAAATATTTATCACTAACACACATGCTCAGTGATCACCCTTCTGAATAGGAAAGGGCAAGAACAGTCATGTTCTCAATTTGGGGGTCAAGCGGGCTCCACCAGAAAGCAAGAATCTCTTGGCCAGAATTTCTCTTGTATCTCCCGAATAGGCAGGCTCTCTAAGCACACCAGCAACTCGCTTCAGTTGTTGTACCTGAGCAAGAACCAGTCATGGAAACTAACCTTAGATAATATCACTGTTAACTTCCAACATTCACTTCATATCTTTACCCCCCAAATCCGCATCCCTGACCCAGTTTGAGAACATCTTGAGTCAGGGAGGCCCATGCTGAAAAGATTCCCAGGGCGAACAGCATGGTGCGTGCATGCGTGAGTGTGGGGGTGTGTTCCTGCATTTATCACAACCCTCTGGGTCATTCAGTGTGCTTGGTGAGAGACTAGAAATGTGACAAATAATGTTCAGAAGGAAGACTCAGTAGTATCAGTGGCAGGACAGGGTCAATTTCATATTCTTCTTTCCAGAAGAAGTCGTCATCATGGTTTGGGGAGCTTCCATCTCTTGGCCACAAGCCCAGGAACTGATGTGGAGACAGGGTTTCAGTGACCTTTATGCTGTGGGCATCACAACCAACTCTGCCCCTCGTGGTCACAGCAGTCCCTGGGGAGGGTGCGGTGAGTGTCCTTCCCTGATAAATACTGACAGCCACTTTGAGTCAGACGCTCCGTTCCATCCCCACCAACCCCTGCACAAGAGAGGCTGACAAGGAACCAGAATGACCCAATTGTATTTGGATCTGTTCTCTTTCACCCAGGCTCACATCCCTCCCATGGAAGGCAGGAAAAAGGTGCAAAAGTGAGGAGGAAGTGCTGGGTGCCTGGATAATTAGATTACAAATCGTGGTAAGTGAGCTCTAGAAGGCCGTTGACTAATAAGAACTTCAATGATTTGAGGGCCTTTATTTCCAAGCCTTCTTAAATGGTACCAAAACAAATGTCTTAAAAGTAAACTGGATTGGGTCTATGGTGCCTTAGAGACCCCCACTGATTTCCAGCTGGGCCTGTGGTTACCTAGAAAGGCCAGGGTGAGGCTGGTAGCCTCTATCCTCCAAACTAGAGAAATGCCAAAGAAGCACTGTGTCCTGTTGTGCCCCTGCTCAGCTATGTCATGGGGAGTCCCTTCCACCTGTGCCATGGATGACCACTGAGCTTGGAGAGTGGTGGGGGATGCAATCTAAACACTGTCTTGTGCTCAAGTCACCACTTCATGTCAGCACCTCAAAGGCGCCCAGCGGGACAGCATCCAATCGGAATCATTCCACATCTCGGAGGTTAGAGAAAAAAAATAGGGGCTGTTTAGAAGGGAAGCCTAGTATTGGAGCTTGGGTGACAAAAGCACTTTTTGTGTAGGGAAAAACTGCCAATGCATTCAACCAATTCCTAAAATACAGAAAGGAAAAAAAAAAAAAAAAGAATTGTTTGCACATTTAAAACTCCCAGAATAGTGAAATAGGGGAAAAAGGGTCAACTAGTCTTTAACCTCATTAAAACATGCTCATGGTGAAAATTTATTTTACATATTTAAAATAGTACATTTAAAATTATTAGTTACATTACAGGTACAATGATGAACATTGTGGCTCTCCATTTATATTGCACAACCTGACTTCATCCATATGGGGTTCTTTAAATAGTGCAAAATACTTTATACAGGAATGTGTTCGAAAGGGTCTTCGCAACCAAACTAAGGAAAAGAAATATCTTACAAATTACCATGAACATATATTAAAGTGACAGGGGAGGGGAGAAGTTAAAAAAAAAAAAGTTACAATCTGTACAGAGGAATTGCCATAGACAACCAAAAAGTTCCCTCTCTCCTGAGAGAAGCAGCAGGCCTCTGACCTACACAGGTCTGGCATTGGTGCTAAGGTCATTTTTTGGTGTCAATCAAAAAAAAAAAAAATATATATATATATCAGTAACTTAATACAATATAAATAAAGTCCAGTCCAGTGAATCCTGTGGTGGGTCAAATGGAGCAACGGAAGGCATGCCTTTTGTCATCTAGGGTTTCAGTAGGGTTCTTTTCTTAATGGGGGAGGGGGAGAAAAAAAATGAACAGAAAATTATAACCCAAAAGGAAAAAAACCCACAGCCACTACCGTCAACAACCACAAAAAAAGCCCGGAACAATCCAGCCTGGATGCCCCATGCTGCGTGCAGTTCCAGCACTCAAATATTGGTTCCGGTGGCACTGTCGAGAATAAGCAGCGGTCATTCCCTAGCGTGTGTTTGCATTTTTGTGTTCTTTGTTTGGTTTTGATTTTCTAATCCACACACTCCTCTCCCGGGGAAGCCAACGAGGCACTTACTTGATGCTTCCGTCACTACTTTCTGCTGCCGCGGTGGCTTTGGTGAGGGGTGCCAGGACGCTGCCCGGGACCCAGCCCTCGGCCGCAGGGGAACAGTCGCTGGCCGGCTGGTACACCAGGCACATGTTCTGCTGGTTGACGGCGAGGACCTGGACCACCTCACCTTGGCTCACACAGATTTCGTTCTCCTTCAGTGCATAGTAATCTTTGATCACGGCCATGGAGGAGGTCCCATTGCAGCCCCCCAGGTCGCCCTGCTAGGAGACAAGGGCAAGGGGGACATGGATACAGGAAGGCTGGTTCACACAGGTAGCCTTATATCCCACTGCGTGCTTAAAGGCCAAATCCTACTGCGTGCTTAAAGGCCAAATTTCCCACCAGCAGGGTAAATAGCAGGCAGAAGATTATCTTGAGCAATAAAATTAATGTACAAATGTGCTCTGAAAATCTATTTGTTATAGCAATGTTGTATATAATATTATAATCAGGGGTGAATGGGTAGAGAACTGTCCAGCCTAGGGAAAAGCATAAACACACCTTCCACCTGGAAGCCCCTCACTAGCATGCAACCTTCCTGCCAGCATCCTCTAATGTAAGGAAGAGGGTGGCACAGGGATACGTAAGCAGTTGGGCAGAGTGAGGTCAGGGCAAAGGTCAGGTCAGGGTCACACCCCCCTAATGGAAAGAAGACAGACCTTCTGAAACATTTTTTCTTCTTTGTGAAAAAGCATCAGTTTCCTGCTACATTCTGATCTCCTTTGAGACAGAAGTAACAATGAGACATTTGCCCAGTTCAATGGCAAGACCATGACCTACCCTGACCCAACTCTAGTGGGAACAAAACTCCTCTGGTCCTGCCTGTGTTCATTAAAACAAGAGGTCATACCTCTGTGGCTTTTTCACATGACTATACCAGGAAAGCTACTTCTAGACCTGTACCTCCCATGGAGGCCTGGCTACCTCACAGAGCACGATGAGAGCCAGAAATTCTTCAATAAATTTGACAAAAGGCCGTTATGACTTCACCTAATTCACAAGGAGTTTTTAAGGTAGAAAATCATTTCCAGGTAATATGATGAAATAGGTCAGTACAGTTAGTCTAATACAGAATTGAACTTGGATATTAATAGTTGATTTTTTAAAAATATTTTCATTAATAATTAAAAAATCAATATCATCCAATTCGGATAAAACAAATAAAAGTATAAAATCAGAACATGTAAGTAAAAAAAAATGTAGACGTTCCTGTTCACAGACCCATTGAGTTCTAGAGGCAACTGAGACCTAATGAGATTAATGAACTGCCTGAGGTTCTAGGGCAAGTGAGTTACAGAATTTGGGTTGGAACCCAGATTGCCTGAATTCCTAATCTAGCACTTTTCCCATTTATTCCCATGCCTACCACTTTGTAGGGTCCTACACAGCTGTGTGGACGGGTCTACAGTTAGTTCTATGCCGTCCTCACAGTGATGTTTAAATTGTGGATTATCTGTGATAAATGTCTAATCCAAGCCTGCTTTTCCCATTCACACACAGATGAGCCATTTCCCCGCACTGCATCTGTCAGTGGAGGGCAAAGGACTGTGAGCTCACTTCAGCAGCTCATCATTAGAAAGCATGATCTCTTTCAGACGTCAAACACTAGAGTTGTGACTTTTAGGTGATCCAAAGCACGACTACTCTGGTATAAGTCATCATTGCCACTACAATATTACCTTATATCTGCAGGGTTTCTGCAGATGACAATAGCTCTTTAACACAGAATGTCTGAGCACAGGGAGCTGGTCTAACTCACTCAATTTGTAGGGGAAGAAAGAGAAATAATTGAGACTAGGCTGTATTCAGTGGGTTGTTCTGGTAAATGAGCAGCATAAAAAGAAGCTACTTCTTTTTTCTAAAGTGAGCACAGAGGCTGTGCCCTCAGAGTGGTGAGGCTGGGGGTAATAGGCTGTCACTTACCTTGGTGGCCTCAAACTTGTCCCCAGGCTGGTGATAGTCAAACCCTGGACTGCCATTGGAGGTAGATATCTTCAGGGGTGGCAGAGGCGGGTTATAGCTGGAGCCCTTTGGGGGCTTGTCAGAGCCCCCGGGGACAGAGGAGTAGGGCCTGGGGCTGGCTTGGGGAACTCTAGATGGCTGCGACCTCATCACAGCTGTGTTCCTTTCTTTCCGCTGGTACTCAATGGGCGACTGTAGTGCTATAGGGTAAGAGCAGACAGTTACTCTGAGGTCTAGGAATCTCACAAGGATTTGGAAGCTTAGTACACACAGGCTTTATGCCAGGCATAATGGTAATACACGAGGAAGACACTATTCTTGCTTTTAAGGAAGTTATGATCTACCGTGAGGACGAAGAAACCTACGTTAATGATGGAAATGCAAAAACGAAATGGTGCCATATATGAGGTACAAAGTGCTGTGCAAAAGGATGGAGAGAAGTGTGTGCATGTGTGTGGGTGGACACTTCTATGGGGGTGGTGGTGGTACTAAGCTTCAGACTGTGCAGGAGGTAGGCAAGTGTGAAGTGTGTCTGGGCAACAGGATGGAGTCAGATCACCTGCAGCAGAAGACCATCGGTGGAGGAAGAGATGAGACATAAGGGAGGTTGTTGGCACCATGACTGAAAAATCTGCAAAGCCCTGCTAACGAGGCTGGGTTTAATTCCAAAGATCTTGAGAAGTGATTGGATTAAATGAACTTGAACATTTGAAATTCTCTCGCCAGAGCCACATTTTGAGGAATATATTAGCCTTGGAGCAGCAGTTGGGAGGAGGGCTGGAGAGGCCGGTTCAGAAACCATGAGGCAGTGGCAAGCCAGCGACCCAAGCAGAGCAGAGCCAATGAAAATGTAGAATGGATATGACGTGGCAGGTGTTCAGAGGGAGATTAGACTCTGCCACAGCCTGGATGGGAGAAGAAGCCAAGAACTGATGGTCACTCCGGTTTGGGGTCTGGCAGAATGGTCGTCGGTGGAACTCAGGAGACAGAGGAAAGACATGAGCTTTGTTTTACAGACTTTAAAATAAGAAAGTTCAAAGGCTTGAGTGCTAAAGAGGTATAGCCAGGCAAAAGTCATACAGGTCAAATTCTGTAATAATGACTTCCACAGCTGGCCCAATTTTGTCATTTTTATCAGTATTTTCTGCAAAAAATATTTAAGTAGGTTAACAGCTGGGGCCCAGAGAACTTTCAATTATAGGGATATTTCTATAGCAATAAGTGTGTGCTTCAGTAGGACTCAACATAGGGTTCACACTTCTCTTTGAGGTCTCAGGAGGGAAAGATTGGCCCTGAGATGCCTGCATATGCCTCTGTAAGTAAAAGGCTAGCCCTACTCTATCATCACATCCTTGTCTCCTGAGTGTGATAAAGGCTCTTGCCAGAGCTCAGCCTTTCTCCCTGGTGTTCTGTAGGCATTAAATATTTAGGTATTGATAATCGAGTTCAGTAATATCTCCATAATTCACTATAATTAAGAGAAAGATCTCTTGGAACCATGTAAAAGTCTGAATCACTGATTATGCCCAAAGAAATGCAGTTCTAAGTTTTAAGTAGATAGCAGGGAGTTTGGAAGCAGGCCTTATTGAACTAACTTCATGAATCAGTACCCATCACATGGAACTGGGGTATTACTTGATTAGGTGTAATAACTGTGCTGAAGTGTTTCAAAGTAATATGGCTTTTTATTTTTATTTTTATTTTTTTTTTAATTAAAAAAAAATTTTTTTTTTCAACGTTTATTGATTTTTGGGACAGAGAGAGACAGAGCATGAACGGGGGAGGGACAGAGAGAGAGGGAGACACAGAATCGGAAACAGGCTCCAGGCTCTGAGCCATCAGCCCACAGCCTGACGCGGGGCTCGAACTCACGGACCATGAGATCGTGACCTGGCTGAAGTCGGACGCTTAACTGACTGCGCCACCCAGGCGCCCCAGTAATATGGCTTTTTAAATGAATGACACAGCGAGCCTCTGTTCTTCTGCTAGTCAGTCTCAGTTTGTATAGCTCAGGTCTTAGGATCAGGGAAGTTAATCCCTCCTGAGAGGGTTTGTTTCTGGCTGATATACAGCATCTTATGCCTGATCCTGTTTCTTTCTTTGCTTTGTTTGCTAGGGAGTTCATAGATACATGCGTGCCCTACCATTAGCAACTATCTGTAGTTTGTGGTTAAAAGCCTAATTTTAAGTTATACGGTTCTGGGCTCAAGTCCTTTTTCTATCACCTACTGTTTTTGTGATCTTGGACAAGTTTACTAACCTCTGTGACTCCTTTTCCTCACCTGAAAACGACAGGGTGATAGGACTTACCTTTCCATGTTGACATGAGGATTAAATGTGATGATACATGTGAATACTTGCTTAGCATCGTGTCTGGCACAGAGAAAAGACTCAACATGTGTGAGCCATTATTGTTACTTCAATTATTTCTAGTTTCAATTTTTTCTTATTTGTCTTTTGTACTGACTTGATAAACTTAAACATCTCATTGCGGCTTAGAATCAGAAATGCTTAACTAATAGAATGCAATATAATGACATATTTTATATACGTGCTCTTTCTTGCACAAAACTGTTTTATCAACAAAGGTATTAATTCAAAGTTCTAGGAGTAAGACTGATGCTATAGGGAGCTGGCCGTGTCTGCCTGCTCCCAGTACCGCTGGCAGGTGCACACAGTATGTGCAGCGTGGGCAGAGTAAATCGTCCCTCTTTTTCACACAATGAGCCAACAGAGGCCCAGAGAAATGTCGTGACCTGCCCACAGTCCTAAATGGCATGTCACCTTTCATCTTTCCCCCATAGCATTCAGGTCCATGCCGGACACCCAGCAAGTGCTGTTTGCGCCATTGGAAAGACTCCAGATTCCAGTACTGGCAAGAGGTGACACATCTGATAGTGGATCTGTGTGTGTGTGTGTGTGTGTGTGTGTGTGTGTGTGTGTGTATGGGCATATATGCTTGCTCAGTTTGTGCATGTGTGTGCATGTGTGTGTACATACAGGCATATGTGCTTACTGAGTCTGTGCGTACACGTGTGTGTGTGTGTGTGTGTGTGTGTGTGTGTGTGTGTACATACAGCCATATGGGCTTGCTGAGTCTCTGGGGTAACTTCATTACTGGTTATATTCTGCCTTCAACTTCAAGCTCTGTTTCTGCTCAGAGAAACTTCTGAGCTCATCAGCTTGAGAGGTGAGTGCTAGTTTAACACCCTATACTTCCTCTCACATGCCAAGCTCAACATGAAGACAATCCCAGCAGTGAAAAAAATATAGAAATGTAAACAAGGTAGCAATGCCATTTCTGGTTAGGGGGCTCCTGCAGGGTCCGTAGCGAGCTATATTCTGTGTGTAGTCATCTGTTCTGAAAAGTTTCAAAGTATTACTGAAATTCAGTGATCACCTCTCATTTGAAAGGGCTCAGGTTGGCCAGCAAGAGGACTCATCTAGGCTCTCGCAGTGATCTGTCAAACTCCCAGTATTTGCTAGGTAACACCAGAGAACCTGAGAAAGTACCAGCCGTTAGCCACCAAATGGGAAAACATAGGTCACTGATCGTTGATGTGCCCAACTCAGCCTTTTGCCACAATTAATACCAACTGGCAGCTGGCCACAAAGCATACACCCTATGTCTAGGCTCTAGAGAATAGCTCTTCTTTTGGAAAGTTGGGGTTTCTTTATCATGTTCCATCTGTTCCACTGGTGTATTCAGGCTTAGAACAAATCTAAACAAAGTGTTCCTGAAAACTACAAGTTTGTCATCCATATAAAATGTCATCTGGGCTCATGAAGTCACCATGAGCCCAGACACAAGGAAGCTCAGAGGCATGGGGTTCCCTGAAAATGGCTGCTGGAAGCCAGGCCCACTGATACCTACCATTTAGGAAGTCTCGCTGTGTTTCTAAGACTTGATTGATGTCCTGCACCCAGGCCTGCTGGATGTCCGCGTTGGCAGCTTGCAGAATGACCCTCTCTGAAGTCTCCCTGTTCATGAGTGCAAACTTGCAGGGGTCATTGTCCACGTTCTCCTCCAGGACCAAGTAATTCATCTGGAAGAACCCAAGTTGATTCTTTTGGTATTTAAGTGGTTTAAAAAAAACAAGAGCACCCTGTATACACTGTATGTTAGCCATCTTGACAATAAATTATATTAAAAAAAATCAACAACATATTATACTTCCTCAAAGTTTTTATTTCGGGAGACATTTCCACAATTTTGTCCTGGATCTAATAGCTAAATACTTTGGTTTCTGTCTTTGATGAATGACATGGTACTGGAGAGCCTGCAGGATCTGTAGGACCTGCACTCAGCCTGTCTTTTTCTTTCAAAATATTTAACCTTCATGCCCCCTGCATGTTGGGCTGAAAGACTGTCAAGGTTGTGAATTGGTACTCACGCCAGGTCTCTGTCTCAGGGAAGCAGCTCCCTGGGTTTGGCTCTTCCTTGCTCTTTTTTTTTAATTTTTTTTTTTTAACGTTTATTTATTTTTGAGACAGAGAGAGACAGAGCATGAACGGGGGAGGGTCACAGAGAGAGGGAGACACAGAATCTGAAACAGGCTCCAGGCTCTGAGCTGTCGGCACAGAGCCCGACGCGGGGCTCGAACTCATGGACCGCGAGATCGTGACCTGAGCCGAAGTCAGATGCTTAACCGACCAAGCCACCCAGGTGCCCCGGCTCTTCCTTGCTCTTTGTCATCCCCACTGGGAGCCTTACCTTGATGCTCCTTTTGAACATGTAGCCCGGGGTGAGGGATCCCTTCCTTAGCAGTTCACTGAAGATGACGATTTGCTCAAAGAGGAACACGCGCCTCTCCTTGGTCCGGGACTGCATGCCCGCGTCCAGCTCAATCACATAGAACGTGTCCTGCTGCAGCAGCTTCCCCTGAGCGGTCAGGGTGCCCTGATGGAAGGAGGTGCTGGGGTGAAGGAAGTGAAAACCTGGCAGGGGGCCACAGCCCTCTGGGTCCACAGGACCTGCCCCACTGAGGACACAGACAACAGACCTGGCACTAAAAGCCCCAGGACTCTAGTAAGAGATTGAATTAAGACCCATCCATTCAACTAGGGCAGATACAGAGCTCTGGGGGAAAAGGGAAAGAAACCACTAAGAAGCAGCTGTAAGGAAGAAAGGAAGGAAGAAAGGTAAAATTATTAGCTAAAACGATGTTCAGGAATTATCCTGGCTCTTCTTATTTTTTATTAAAA
Organism: Panthera uncia; assembly: GCF_023721935.1. Classification (NCBI taxonomy): domain Eukaryota; kingdom Metazoa; phylum Chordata; class Mammalia; order Carnivora; family Felidae; genus Panthera; species Panthera uncia. Next base: position 68,833,597 of record NC_064810.1, on the reverse strand, counting down.
GGAGAGCAGAAAGTAGGGGACACCTGTAGCCTTTCTGCCCCTAGGGCTCTGAGAACTGTTGCCTTCCTGGCTCCCTCGCAGCATGGGCCAAGGACCTCGGCTACCCTTATGGCCACAAACCAACCTGTGGCCAAGGGAAGTGATACAGGCAGGACCACAGGTAATCTGAATTGGGCCGCTCTCCTCTCCATCTGTTATTTCAGGATGAAGTCTTAGAATTAGTCTAATTCTGAAGTCTTAGTCTCCTGCTACCGATCAGCAGGTGAAGTTGGAGTACCATACACAGGTGCCCATGTTTTATAAGCTGATAGATATTTCTTTGGGTCCTGTGATCCTTCTTAAAATGCTTCCAGCTAGCAGGTCACTTGCCAGCCTAGGTAGTGGAGCCTATTTGGTTTGCCAGTTTCTAACCCGATTTTCAGAGACATCTTCACATCTTCAAAGGGAATATGGCCCAGCCCAGCAGGTCTTCAGAGATGCTATTGGAGACCCCTGCTTTCTCTACTGTTCTGCAGCAAGAACACGCCGACACCTGAGATAGCAGCCAGAGGGCCACCTCTGAACCATACTCTCTCAGGTGACGACTTTCACCCTTCAGTAAAAATGTGGGCCATTTGCTGCACATGATGCCTTATTCCAAATAGTACCCGGCACATGGGTCATTTTTCTTCCCTATTCCTGAGAAATGCCTGCCCTCTGCTTGGATCATGGCTCCTTATTGCCAAGGTCGGCAGCCAAACAGGCTTATCTCTCTCCTGGTCCAGAGTTAATATTAAGCCAGTGACCAGCTAGCCAGGAAAGCTCTAAAAGCTCTATTAATATTACATAAGAACCTGACCCATGAATGATAGCCCTGCTGATGTGCTGAAGGGAAGGCTAGAGGATTTAAAAGACAGAGAGTCTCTAAGTGGGGAGGCTAACTTCCCCCTGGTCTAAAGCCCTGGGCTTCAGAAAGGACGTAGGGACATTCATGGCCCTTCTTAATTAGCTGAAGGAATGCAAAGAAGATTCCCTGCAACTGGATGGAAAAAGGAGATGGTGGTGTTTGACTGAAAAGAGAAGGTAATTTTGTAGTCTGTGTGTGGCCTTCTGTGGACATACACGTGCATGCACGACACAGCTCCTGTGGAGTCTAACTTGAGCCAACACAGTCAGATGCTCTTCCCCTATTAGTGGTCAGCACCTCCAAAGACTCAGAGAAGGTCAAGCCAGACTCCTCCTCAGAAACACGGGGACATCAAGGCTTAAGACCAAAAGGGATTACTTGGTTTGTTCAGAATAGCCTCAGACCTAGCATAGCCCCAAGGGAAAAAGTGTAAAAGTTCATCCAGTATGACTAGAGGAAAACCATGTAAGAACGCAGAGTAGATTTCTGCTGCAAACCCCTGCTTACTCTAATGCCACAGGTGTACCGTGGAGAATCAGGAATCTATGAAAAATAAACAGCAAAGAAAAACTCCACATAGTTCCTGGTCATAACAAAGCAGTGGCAGACAGGGACACCAGAAAGGCCTTGGAGGGCAAGGAGGACAAGAGAATTTGGCTCAAGAATATCATGAATCCAACTAATTAACCCAAACCTGAATGTAGCATCTCCTAAATTTACTTATAGACAAGTCTGCTGCTTTTCTTTTTTCTTTTCTTTTCTTTTCTTTTCTTTTCTTTTCTTTTCTTTTCTT